>NW_006399889.1:7644868-7647074 GCF_000299155.1 Elephantulus edwardii | reverse complement strand
GTGCGATTGGCACAGAACAGAGTGGAGTTTAGGGCTGGTGTGCATAGGGTCGCTATGAGTCGCAAGCGACTCGACGGCACATAACAACAACAACCTTTAAATTGGTAATATAATGTCTTACCCATTAGATTGTCAGAGTTCACTGTAAATTATCAATTCTACAAAATCAAATGGTCAACATTCAGGAAAACAAGAGATGAGGTAAGAAGAGGAGGGAAAGCGAGACTAATGAAAACAGAACAGAAACAACAAAAATGAAACAAAAATGCACATGTATGAAAATTTTCAAAGGGAGACCTAACTTGCCGTGTAAATGCTCTAAAGCACGATAAAATATTACTGTTTTTTAAAGTAGAAGGGAGAGTACTTGGCAAGGGATAGCAAAGATGTTTTAGCAGAAAAAAAGCCCACACTATCTAGGACTTCTCTAAGCAGTCTGCTCTCTTCCTCCTACAAGCTGTCACGAAGCGCGGAATTTGAGGAAGTGCCAGCGGGTCGCGTGCCAGTCCCAGCAGATGTTTCCAGCACCGTGACGTGGAGGGGCACTGCCAGCACAGGCGCCCCGCTCCTTTCACTAGTTCGGCAGATTGTCTTCTCTTGAGCAACACATGGAGGTTTCAAAATGACCCCCTGCACCACGCAGGGATTTTGGCCCAAGACCAATGAAAAACTGAACTAAGAGCCTCAATTCTAAGTATGAAGAGTCTCCAAGTTAACATTTTTCTTACTAAATTGTTCTTCCCTTCTAAAGCTCCAACTCTAAAGCCTCTGCCATCGAGCCAGTTCTGACTCATAGCAACCCCTCCTTGGGTTTCCAAGTCTGTAGATGTTTTTATGGAGAGACTGCCCTGCTTTCTCCCACAGAGTGACTGGTGGATTCAAACCACCGTCCTTTGGGTTAGCAACACAATACACTACCAACTATGCCACCGAGTTCCTTGGGTCACATTAAGGAAAGCAAAATTTGCACTTTGGATCTGAAGTTCTGCACTGCCCTGATTCGTTCATAGGCTGATATTTTCCATCTCTCAGTGGCACAATAATCTTACGTGCCTGTTATTAAGATGTGTTGCTCTAATTTGCATTATCATCTTTTCCACTGAATTTTCCAGGGGAGGTAAACACAGAGAAATCAAGAACTTGTTCCCAAGCCTCAGCAGGATATGACCACAGCCTGCTGAACTTGGTGAGATAAAAGAGCAAATATTCCCTTTGACACAGGTTTTGGGAATGGCCGTATTTGGGGGGCCTTTTAACTCTTTCTCTGTTATTACCAATTTTTGTCTCATCTATTAGCAACTGGGATTTTCTTGCCCATCCAAACCTTCACCCACTATCAAAGCTCAGGCTCTGTGTGCCAGGAAGCAGTCTTCACCGTCACTGCCATCCACTACCTCTTGTTTTGCTTGGTGGAAATGAAGCACAGCTGCAGCTATTCAGCAGCCTCATCAATGGAAGTTGAAAATTATAATCATTTAATTAACCAGAACCGCTGAGTGCATCCTTACATTGTTCCCCAGTCTCCTCTTCAGGATAAATGCTCCCAACTCATTGCAACTTTTTATTAAAGAATGGGGTCCGTCTTTTACTCACGCACTCCTCCCATCAAGTTAGTTCCCACTCAGAGCAACCCCCCATCAGGTTTCTGAGGCTAAATCATGTGGAAAGAGGACTCTGCCTCTATGCTTCTCAGAGCAGTTGGTGGATTCAAACCACAGGTGACTGCATCGCCAGGGGACTCCAATTTTTGACAATTCTAAAATAACATTTTAGTGATACATTTTTTATTTCATTCTTAAAATATAAGCCTATAATTTAGATAATACATTTTGTTACAAGTTTAGGTCAATACCTAACCCCTCAAGTACAAACAATATTAAATTTCAACTAGTTAAAATATGGGCCTTACATATATGCACATATGTACAAATACAGACATACACAAAACAACCTCAAAAATTAAAACCTCTTGACCAGTTTAAAGTAGTCTACTGCTGAACCTCATTTATATTTTTAAAAGGATGTATGTATAAACCACATATTTTAAAAATACATTATCTTCTTGTAATAAGAACACTCTGAATGATTATACTGGGCCAATCGGCATCATCAGGATGGATGGTGAAGAGATTGAGATTGTTCACAGCTTTAGTTTGCTTGGCTCCACAGTCAACACTCTTGGCTCCAGTAGCCAGGAAATTAAAAG
>NW_006399889.1:7588181-7644398 GCF_000299155.1 Elephantulus edwardii | reverse complement strand
AGTTTAGGGCTGTTGTACATAGGGCACTATGAGTCGCAAGTGGCTCGACAGCACATAACAACAACAACAACAACAAATGATTATATAGTTCTCACGTTTTAGGCACTGTGGTGATTTAGTCTATAGAGAGATGCACAGTTAACCAAACGTAGTGCCTCTCTGGTTGTTCCAATCTAGCAGCAAACTTCAAGGAAAAAGATAAGCAGTCTCCTGGTAAAAGATATGAGTCAATGCCAACTTGATGGCAAAGAAGTGGGGGCTTAAAATATTTATTATTATTAAATGTTTTAAGCCACTCGATTTAGCATTTATTGTTACATTCTCTTGAGATGAGTTGAGAGAGGAGAGCGCTGGAATAAGGCGTATTACTGATTAGGATTTCTTACCGTAGCCCAACTGGGAGAAAATGAAGTCGAATTCCTCAATGCTGTGGATGCTTGCCAGATCTCCGCCTTCCTTTCTGCATGCAGTCAAAGCATCTCTTTGGATTTTCTTCTGCTCCCTATGAATCTTGTAACAGTGGCCTCTGTATGGCCACCACTGAGCAGGACAGCTAGTAGGCACATCAGTTTCTTGGGGGAAGGAAGGGGGGGGTGTGAGAAAGTTTGAAACCATTTAACAAGGAAGGGGTTTGGCTTTTTTAACTATAATAATTATTTCTTATCATTCTATATATGTGGCACCATTTCATAGTTCTAGGGACGTCTGATGGTGTAAGCTGTAGGGAGTTGTTCTGCTAACCGAAAGAGCATCCCTCTGGCAGTTCGAATCCACCAGGCTTTCTGAGGAGAAAAGATGGGCAATCTTCTCCGGTGCAATTTACAGGCTCCAAAAACCCATTTGAGCATCAGGTATGAGTCAGTTCTGTCTCAATGGCAATGGGTAAGTTGAGTTCATAGTTCTAAACATGCAAAGGCACTTTTGCTTTTTCATTATTTGATCTTTATATCTACAGAAAAGATAGACTGGATGTATCCAACTTACTTCAACCTTACTATAAACTTAATGAAATTATAAATGCTGTAAAAAAATGTCATTACTTAATCTCATCTTCAGCCCAGAATCTGTGTACAGTAGTTATCCAAGTAAATAGTCAAGATGACCAACCACTGCATTATTATAATAGGAAAAAAATATTATTTCTAAAAAGAAAAAAACAAAATCAAAAACAAAACACCCTTATGGTCACAAAAATAAAGTTTTGGTCATAGCTCTGCCACCCTCTGGTGGTGTATTTTAATTTTGCGGCTTAGTAAAATGATAAATGTTGTGAACTGCCCATAGCTGATTCTCCAGCAGGTTTTCAGAGACAGTTAATCGTTTAGGAGGAGAGTGTCGATCTTCCCAGGTTGTGCCTGGTGGATTTGAAACTATGTGCCCTCGGGACTGCAGCACAGGTTCTTACCACTAAGCCACAAGACATCCCTAAAATGCCTAGTAAAATGAAACACTCTGAGATACAAACAAATGGACTCGAAAAAGAATATTTTAAAATATGAAAACAATAACGCCAAATGGAATGAAGAGAGGTTCTCTGGGGCAGTCATAGAAGATAGTTTGTGCCTCAAACTCAACTCTATCTGGTAAACAGACCATCTAAAACACAAACATGAGGATAAGGAGTTGAGCTCCTGTATCAAAGGTACACGGTTCGAATCCATTAGTTGTTTCACAAGAGACAAGAGGGTAATCTCATCTCATGCAGTTTGCTGCCTCTGAAAATTCCCTGGAGGGTCAGCAATGGATCATTTCTAACAACACAAGGCTTATTAAAGAAAAGGAAACCGGTAAAATACAATTTTTTTTAAAAAAAGAAAGAATTTAATAATACACTTGTGAACCCTATCAATACAAACTCTAATCAATACAACTAATGAGACATCTTACCTTTTAAAAAAAAAAATTGTCTTGGAAATCCAGTGCTTAGTGACCATGTGTGGTTTGTGGCTAAGGAACCACACCAGCAGCTCTAGGCACTGAGAATTTATAGCCAAAAAGGGTAGTATGGCCAGGACCAGCAGGATACAGGGCTGAACTCCTGCTTGAGGGCACCATTAATCATGTGTATTGAATAATCTGATTCCTGACATGCTTTTCAAGCTCTGATATATTTGAGCTCATAGATAAGATAAAATATTTAACCCAGGAAGTGTATGCTGTTGTTATTGTTTGTCATTACGTGTCATTAAGTCCCTTGCAAGTTAGAGCAATCCTCTGCACAATCTCTCTGAGCCCTATTCTATCTTAAGTCGGTCTCAAAGACTGGCTCCTCTGGCAACATGCCCAAAATATGTGAGACAGAGCTTCAAAATCCATGCCTCAAAGGAGAAACTTAGTTTCACCCTTTAGGACAGACTTGTTTGTTCCCTTGGCTGTACATGGTAGGTTCAATACTTGTCTCCAGCACCACAACTCAAAGGCACTGATTCTTTTTCTATCATTCTTAGCATTGTCCAATTCTCTGATGTACAACAAGTAATTGCAAAGACTATGGCTCAGGTGCACCTTAGTCTCTAGACTGACATTGTTGCTCTTCAGCACTCTGGAGAGGTCTCTGACAGCAGACTTTGCTAGTGGACTTTGTCTTCTGATTTCTTGACTGATGGTTCCAAGAGTATTAATTCTGGGACCAAGAAAGCTGAAATTGTTAACAATCTCAATCTCTTCTCCATCTATCATGATGCTGCCAATTGACCTACTGGTGACAAGCTTTGTTTTCTCGATGTTGAGCTTCAATACATATTTAAGACTGCAGTCTTTGACCTTCTTCAGCAAATGCCTCAGGTCCTTCTCAGTTTCAGCAAGTTGTATCATCTGCATAATGCAGGTTGTTGATGAATCTTCCTCCAATCCTGATGGCACATTCCTCTTCATAAAGCCCAACCTGCTGAATGATCTGTTCCACATATAGATTGAAAACGTATGGAGATAGGATGCATTCCTGATGTACAAATTTCCTGATTTTGAACCATGAAGTATTTCTTTGCTTTGCTCTGAACATTGTCTCCTGGCCCAAGTACAGGTTTCTCATGAGCTCAATCAAATGTTCTGGGATTCCCATCCTTCTCAAGGTTAGCCACAATTTATTGTTATCCACAAAGTCAAATAACTTTGTGTAGTCAATGAAAAACATATAGACATTCCTTTGATACTCTCTGCTTTCAGCCAAGATCCATCTTGCATTGGCTATAATGTCCCCAGTGCCACAGCCTCTTCTAAACCCAGACTGCACATCTGGAAGTTCTCTGTTCCAGTTGTTTTTGGATAATCTTCACCAGGATCCAGCTTGTATATGATATTAGTGATATCATTCTATAGTTTCCACAATCAGTCGGATCACCTTTTTTTTTTAATAGGTATAAATAAGGATCTCTTCCAGTCAGTTGGCCAGGTGGTCGTTCTCCAGATCTCTTAGTATAGCCTGGTGAGCATATCCAGGTCTGTATCTATATGTTGAGACATGTCCATTGGTATTCCATAATTTCTAGGGCCTTGTTTTTTTGCCAATAACTTCAGAGCAGCTTGACCTTCCTTTTTCATCACCATATGTTGTAGAGGTATTTACAAAAAAAAAAAAATCAAGTGAATGTTAGCCAACAAAACAAAGTGAGGAGATTTAGTAAAGAAATAAGAGCAGTTTGTTGAGTGTTTGTGAATATGAACAGAATTATTACACAGGGAGGAAATCTATTCATATTGTCCTTGTACAGGTGAGAGAAGGAGCTCTGGGGTAGGGGAAGGGGAGCTAGTGATAAAGGACTTGTGCAGCCACAGCAATCAATTTCTTCCTGGAAGTCACTTATCAGTCAAAAGAAAGAATAGCTCATGGAATAAATACTGAAGAATACTGTGCTCCTTTTAGCAATCATCTAAATGAAACAAACCTAACAGCAATTACTCAAAACAAAGATGGAAAGACAAGGGGACAAGGAAGTTAGACTACAGGAAACAGGACAACCAGAGCAGAACTAATGAGAAAGTTGACTCGTCACAAAGTGTGATCAATATTATTGGGGTCGAGAATGTACATCTAAAACACAAAAACAATGGAGTCCATCCCAATATGTGGTGGCTCTCCACCTGGTTTCAGAGGCTGTAAATCTTAACAGGAGCAAACTGCCTCAATGGTCTCCTTTAGGGTAGCTGGTAGATTCAAAACACTAACATTTTGGTTAACAACCCAACAAATAACCCAATTTCTCCCAAGGATACACAAACAAATATGAAAAAACCTAGAGGAAATGAGCAAATACTTAGAAATTCACAACCTACACAAACTGACACCAACCAAAATGGAATACTTGAACAGACCCATTATAAAATAGAAATTGAAAAGGTAATAAAACAACTTCCAGCCAAAAAAAAGTCCTGCACCAGATGGTTTTATAAGTGGATTTTATGAAACATTCAGAGAAGATCTGTCACCAATTCTACATAAGCTCTTTCAGGAAATAGGAAAAGATGGTATTCTCCCAGATTCATTCTATGAAGCAAACATCTTTGACACAAAAGCCAGGTAAAGACACCACCAAAATAGAAAACTATAGGCCAACATCTCTCATGAACATTGATGCAAATCCTGAATAAAATCTAAGCCAATAGAATCCAATGATACATTAAAAAAAAATCACCATGACCAAATGGGATTCATAACAGGTATGCAAGGATGTTTCAGCATAAGAAAAAGAAAAAAATCAATGTGGTTCATCACATTAGAAAGCAAAGAACAAGAACCACATGATCCTATGAATTGATGCAGAAAAGGTCTTTGACAAAATCCAACACCCTTTTCTGATTAAAACACTCAACAAAATAGGATTAGAGGGGAATTTCTTCAACATAGAATATATACTTCAAAAAGTATATATGCAAATCCCAGAGCCAAGATTGTTCTCAAAGGAGAGAGATTAAAGGCATTCCCCTTGAGAACAGGAACTAGGTAAGGATGCCCACTATCACCTCTCCTATTTGATATTGTGTTGGAAGTCTTAGCGATAACAATAAGACAAGAAAAGGAAATAAGAGGTATCCAAATTGGCAAAAGGAGGTAAAATTATCCCTATATACAGATGATATGATTAGTATACTTAGAAAACCCTAAAGATTCAGTAGGAAAACTACTTGACACAGTTGAAAATTAAGCAAAGTGGCAGGATACAAGATCAACATACAAAAGTCAGTTGGATTTCTCTACAGCGACAAAGAGAATACAGAACTGGAGCTCAGACAAACAAAACCCATCAAATAGCTAATCCCAAGATTAAATACTTGGGAGTTAATCTAACCAGAAGCACAAAGGATCTATTCAAAGAAAATTACAAAACACTACAAAAAGAAACAAAAAGAGACCTGGAGAAGTGGAAGAATACCCACTGCTCATGGATAGAAAGACTCAATATTGTAAAAATGACAATACTAACAAAGGCAATTTATACATTCAAAGTAATCCCAATACAAATAACAATTCCATTCTCCAATGAGGTGGAAAAGGCAATCTCCAATATCATTTGGAATGAAAAGAATCCTCAAATAAGCAAAGCACTCCTTAAAAAGAGAAACAAGGTAGGAGAAATCTCACTTCCTAGTTTCAAATCCTACTAAACTGCCATGGTGGTCAAGACAGCATGGCACTGGTACAATGACAGATAAAAAGGCCAATGAAATAGAATTGAGAATCCAGAAATCAGCCCATCTACCTATGTCAACTGATTTTTAACAAGGAGATAAATCAGTTAAGTGGGGAAACAACAGGCTTTTTAACAAATGGTGTTGGCAAAATTGTAAAACTATCCGCAGAAAACTCAAACAAGATGCACACCTCACTCCATACACAAAAACCAACTCAAAGTAGATCATGGACCTTAGTCTAAACCAAGGACTATAAACTTCATTAAAGAAAAGCTTGGAACAACTCTAGAAGTCTTAATCCACAACATAAACAGTCTTCCCAGCCTCCTGGAAAATCTACAACCAGGAGGGGATAAAATAGATGAATGGGACCTTCTAAGAATAAAATCCCTATGCACGTCCAAAAACTTTTCCAACAGGGTAAAAAGGGAAGCCACAAACTGGGAAAAAATACTTGGAAATGACATGTCAGAATTTATATCTAGAATTTATAAAATATTCGAGCACCACAACAAGATAAAGGTAAATAACCCAATTGAAAAATGGGCACAGGATATGAATGGACTCTTCACCAAAGAACACATTCAGATGGCCAACAAGCACATGAAGAAACGTTCAAAATCTCTAGCTCTAAGAGAGATGCAAATCAAAACAAATATGAGATACCATCTCACCCCAATAAGAATAGCAAAATTAAATGCTGGCAAGGTTGCAGAGGACCCTTATTCACTGTTAGTGGGAATGTAAAATGGTGCAACTGCTGTGGAAGGCTGTATGGTGCTTTCTCAAAAAGTTGCAAATAGAAATACTAATTGATTTAGCGATTCCACTACTGGGAATATACCCCAAAGAAACCATAACCGCCACTCAAGCAGATATATGCACATCCATGTTTTTCACGGCTTTGTTCACAATAGCAAACAGTTGGAAACAACCTAAGTGCCCATCAATAAATGAATGGATAGAGAAGCTCTTGTATATTCACATAACAGAATACTACGCTGCATTGAAAAACAAGGAACTCATGAAATATTATATAAAATGGGTGACCCTGAAGGACATTATGTTGAGTAAAATATCTCAGTTACAAAAAGGCAAATACTGCATAAGGCCACTGTTATAAGAGAGGACTGACATAGGGGTTGGGGGAGACTAAAAAAGATGCAATAGATAATGTATACTGCATTGAAACAGATGAGGAAGAGAACTGTTTCAAAGGAATATATTATTAGGTATTATTGTCACGACAGGAGTCCAGAATGAAGGCTGCATAGTGGAGTGGACTTGGGGGGAGGGATTGTATAACAATGAAATAATTTTACTTTTCAAAGAGAAGAGCAAATTGGAGGGGAGGAGTGGGCAGAGAGAAAAGTACAACAATGAATGAATAGAAATCCAAAGTCTCTGTGAACTTGCATTAAAATTAATAATAAGAATATATGTATAGAAGTTGTTAAACAAGACTTAAAGTTGTCAAACAAGAACAGAATTTGCTATGTAAACTTTCTTTAAAAATCACATTTCAATATTTTTAAATGAATGCATAAATTATTTATGGGCTTTATGAAATATTACTCAAATTGTTATTAAGTGACAAAATTCAATATGAATTTTTACACTACTGCTTGAATAAAGCAGATACTCATTGGATAACTTTGTAAAGACACACCTCCCCGCCCCAAAAAAGAATACCCTTGTGAAAGAAACTGGAGAGTTAAAGAGTAAGAGGCAAATATTATTTTTTAATCATTTCATCTCATTATCTTTCTAAATATATTGTAAAAGTAAAAAATTATACACTACCATATTTCCTGGGAAGAGGAGGAATAAATGGATTAGGTATTGCTCTAAAAATGAAACCATGGTGAACAAAACCTAATTTGCTTCCTTGTTTGCTTACTAGTCAGTTTAAAGAAAGAACACATTCTTGACTTAGTAGATTAATTCTATAAATTTGTAATGGACAGCACAAAACCTGACTGGATTTGTTGTTTTTCTTGGAGTCTCATCTAAGTATAGCATTCAAGCTCTACTCTTTGGAGAATTTTATTAAGTTTCTGTAAAGATTTTAATGTAAGTTGCTAAATTACATTGAGGGCCACATACAGCTTCCAATAGATTGTCAATACATAATATAAACATCCCTTCGGGTTATGTATTTCCTCATTTAGATTCTACTTTTTCCATTTGTGCAAATTTTATATAGTCTCTTAATGTGTTTCCTTATCTGTAATATGTGAAAAACACCTACCAAAGAGGAGATGAAATCTTTATTTATGTCATGTAGATGAAAGGCTTGATAGCATGCCAGCTCAGCATAGCCCACTCAGGAAATGTTTGCTGTTTACCCATGAGAGTAACCTTACCTTTTGGTGTTTAAGTGTCTTAGAAACCTCCATATGTTTACTCTACAAATTGTCAACAAAACCAGTGGAGTCACTTCATGTAGTCATGAGTGAGCTGTACTTTCAGGTCTCTAAATCAAATTATGTCACACTCTTCATATCAGAGAGGCCACTTACCTGAGGGAATGACAAAAGGATTCAAGGTTGTGTTGCCCTTTTTACAAATGTAGCCTAGCTTCTGAGCACACTCCAGATTCTCCCATTTAGCATTTTTCCCAGGATTTAGCAACACACAGCTCTTTCCAGGCTCAGCTGAGGGACTGCCTTTGAGGAAAAGGAAAAATGAAATAAGACTGTTAGAAATGTTACAAGTGAAGTCCCCACAGGCTTGATATGTGTGATTTCTTGAATTCTCATTCTGTTGCTGGCTGCAGATCTCTCTCTCTCTCTCTGTCTCTCTCTCTTTCTCTCTCTCTCTCCCCCCCTTCCTCCCTCCCCTCCCCTCCAGACAAAGGGCAAGATGAGCATGTACCTTTAAAACAACACACCAATAAATCAAACTTCTTTTTGGATCATTTCAATGCCCAAAGTTGCTTGATTGTACAGTACTTTAATGAACAACAGCCATTAATAAAATTAGCCTTTGAACTAAAACTCAAACAATTTTCATACTAGGTCATACTATGAATCAGGAAGAGGCACTTAACAAAAAGAATACCTGATATAACAAACTAGCCATATTCATTGTTGTTGTTAGATGTCTAGTTAGTAGGTCCTGACTCATAGCACCCCTAGATAAAACAAAATAAAAGCAAAAGGAAAGAAACTATTGGGAGCAGCAACATGCCATTTTAAAAGATGGTAAATGCTCCCACAAGGAACACTTCCTTCTCCATCATGTTTTCAGGTCAGCCTACTGAAGAATATTTATCATTACTAACCTCTAGTCCCATTTCTCACTGGAAGTTAGAGAATCAGAATCAGTTTTGCTAATGTAATAGATAGGGATCATGCAGGGGAGACATACACTGTTACCCCATTTCTCTTGTTCTCTAATGAGGCTGCTGAACGTTATCATGGGGATTCTGACTCATATTGACGCCATCTCTTGGGGTAGAACTGTCCCAGAGGGTTTCCTTGACTGCAGTCTTTATGAAGGCAGATTGCCAGAAAGGTCACCTTTCTTCCACAGAGTTTCTGGGTGGATTCCAATCACCTAGCTCATGATCAGACACCCAGGACTGAACCATTCAACCACCAGAGGCTTTTTGTGTGATGATACGTGATTTGAAAACCAGAGCTCTGAAAACTACCTCTAACTTACACCTGAAGACCAAGAGAGTAACTTTTCACAGGTCTATGGCCTGTGACTGAACTTCACAATCCTGTCCTGAAAGATGGAATTCACGGTTTCTGTCCTATAGTTTTTAATTGGCAATTTCTGTAAGTTATTGAGTAACACATAAAGAAAATTGTTAATAAGGTGTGAAAAGATTTAAAAAAAATATGTCCGTTAACAAGTTTTGGTGGTGTAACCAAACGGTAATGTTATAATTTAATTTATAGATTTGGGACAGTATTGTTACTTTGAAATAAATGTATTGTATTTTAGTTATTGTTGTTGAGTGCTGTCAAGTCAGAACCAACTCATAACTGACTGACCCTCCTGGAGGTTTTCAGAGGCATTTAATTATATGGGATGAGATTGACTATCTCCAGTGGAGCAGATGGGGAATTTGAATCATGTGCCATGTACCATTCTTTACCACTGAGCTACCAAAGTTCCATATATTTTATAGCTCTTGGCAAGAAGCTGTGCTGCAATTCAAAAGGCACGTAGTTCGAAGCCAACAGCTGCTCTACCAGCTGCTCTGTGGAAGAAGGCAATTTCCTCCCATGTGATTAACTGCTTCTGAAAACCTGCCGGAGGATCAGCGATAGGTCAGTTCCCACTCTATAGTACACGATAATAACAGCAATTCCATTAGTTGTTGTTATTACGTACCTATGACTCATAGCAAATTTATGCACAATAGCTTTGAACCCTGCCCTATCCTGAGCCAATCTCAATGTCTGTGACACACCTATACCACCATTTCCCCAGTTACTGGTCAATGCTTCTCCTCTAGGGTCTTCCTCTATTGTGCTGTACCTCCATTCTCCCAAGCATGATGTTCTTCTCCAAGTATGTGAGACAGAGCTTCAAAATCCTTGCCTCCAAAGAGCATCCTGGTTTCACTCTCTCTAGGATGAACCTGTTTGTTCTGTTGGAAGTTATTGTATGTTCAAGACTCTTCTCCAGCACCACAACTCAAAGGAATCAATTCTTCTATTATCATCCTTAGCTTATCCAGCTCTCTGATGCCTACCACGTAATTGCAAAGACCGTGGCCTGGACCAGGTGTACCTTAGTCCCAAGACTGACATCTACAACACTCTGAACAGATCCCTGACAGCAGATTTACCTAATGAAATTCATCTTTTATTTTCATGGCTGCTGGTGCCAAGAGTTTGACTCTGGAACCAAGCAAGCTGAAGTTGTTAACAATCTTGATCACAGTATCATGGTGTTGCTAACAGGTCTAGTGGTGAGAATCTTTTTTTTCCTGATGTTGAGCTTCAGTCCATATTGGAGATTACAGTCCTTGACTATCTGCAGCAAATACTTCAGGTCCTTCAGTGAGCAAATTGTGTCATCATTTATCCACTTAACAATACAAAAGCATGACCAATTTTAAAAAACCAAATGGTAGCCCTTTTTTGTAATGTTTACTATTTTGTTGTTGTTATTTGCTGTTAAGTCAGAACCAACTCATAGCCGACCCTCCAGTGGGTTCTTACAGGTTGTAAATTGCATGAGAGGAGATTGCTTGTTTTTCCCCCAGGGAGCAGCTGGAAGAGTCGAACCTCATGCATTTGGGTTGGCAGCACAGCTTCTTTCTACTAGGTCACCAGAGCTCAATGCTCACTATTGTTATTGTAATTTAAAATTCATAGTAAATATTATTTGTATAAAATCGCTTCACAGTTAGGAATGAATCTCAACTGATGTGTTATATGTAAGCAGCAACTTGAAATCTGAACAATTCTAGCATTGCACAAGGTTTCTCATTTCAATTTGTAGAAATTCCTGTACTGTGTTATAAGATGGTTTGATATCACATCTGCTTCTTAG
This sequence comes from Elephantulus edwardii, assembly GCF_000299155.1. NCBI lineage: Eukaryota > Metazoa > Chordata > Mammalia > Macroscelidea > Macroscelididae > Elephantulus > Elephantulus edwardii. The sequence goes on along the minus strand of NW_006399889.1, from coordinate 7,633,250 downwards.
GAACTTGGTTTACTAAAGACAGGTGTTATCTTTCTTTTTCCTTGTTGTTGTTGTTGATTGCCTTTAACTTGAGAAAGACTCCTAGAGACACTATGAACAAAAGGTCTGAAGCCTTTCTATAACTATCAACATTTATCAAAATTCAAACAGTTTCCAGAGGCAAGTGGTTTAGGAAGTATATGCCACTCCTGCTTCAAAAGCTGTCTTAAACTGGAAGCTCCACCAAACACTGTCCACCATGGGTGACAGCTATGGCATTTTACAACCCACCAGCACAAGGTTCAGTATCACAGCAACCCCAGGTTACGTCAATACAGCATATTGATGAAAGAGTGCTGTATCACTTAGCATTCCAATTTCATTCCTTGCCTTCATATGAATTGAGGAGCTCCTGTGGTCTTCTGGATAAAGAATTGCACGGCCAACCCAAAGGCATGCATGGTTCAAATATACCAGCTGCTCCACTCAAGAAAGATAAACAATTTCCTTCCTTCTGATTTTTAGCCTCTGAAGCTCTGCTGGAGCATTGGTATGAGTTCCAACTCAATGGCAATGAAAGTAACTCACATAAGTTAACCCCCAGGTTTTCTCACTTAAGTCTTATAATACAAATGTTTATAATACAAATATCATCATCATCATCCTCAAATCAAGCTATTAATTAACTGACTTTCCTAACAGCTTGTAATACTTTAGCAACAGAGAATAGACTCTTGGCCCCTAATTGATGGTTATTGTGGTCTTTTTATCTGATTAAGCCCGCTGGCATTCTCGAACGTAATGTGGCTACTGCATTGACTCACAGTAGGCAAACCAGATAAATCTTCATCCACAGAAAGGACATCATGTGTTTCTTTGAGCAAAGTTTACTTCCCATATTCCAGGGGACAACAGGAATTATTATTACAAGATTCTAGTGACCATCATGTCAGCATCATGCATAAAAATTCTATACTGTAGTGGAATTTCATAGATAATCTAATCCAGTTAAAACCACAATGTGGTTCTTAAGAATAGTTTCTATATTTTAGCATTCATTCTGAATATATCACTAGATTTTTTTAAAAAAATGCACCTGAATATACAGAAAACGGACCTTTTTCTATTCCAAATACAAAAAAAAAACAAAAACAAAAATACAAAACAAAACAAAACAAAAAAACACCACCAAAACACAGCCATAAAATCATTCCATGGTTCTACAAAAACTTTTTAGTTTTTGTAAAAGAAATAAAGACCAAATTAAAAAAACCCACCATGTTCACATTGTCCCTGACAGAACTGTCAAATAAATGAGACCAGGAGCGAGGCCTTTCCTGTCCCACATCCACATCAGACATCACTGATGGCTAATTTCACTCTTCCTGCATGAGTCAAGATTATAGCTGGGGAATGTCTAGAAATTATACTTAGTAAATTAGTTTAAAAAACTATTAACACTGATGAATGAAATGAAGAATGTGTGATCGTAGACTTTTCATTTCCTCTGATTAAATGCTTTATGTAAGTCTTCTTCTTTTTGTTGTTTTGTATCATCAAGTCAGAACCAACCCATAGCTGACCCACCAGCAGCTTTTCAGAGGCAGTGATGGCAACGGAGTAGATTTCCCTTTTCCTGTGGAGTAGCTGGTGGATTATAACTGCATGTTTTGGGGATCACAGCACAGATTTTTACCACTAGGCCACCAGAGTACTTAGTACTCCTTCATACTATGTTAGTTCAGAGTAATAGTTTCGGGTCTCCAAAAGAAAGTAGACAAATTTCAAAGCAAACGAAGTAGACTGTATTTAATGAAGTCTCACAATTCCCCTCCTTAAACCCTGTATGTGAGATCACAGAGGTCTCCGGAACAGCCAACAGAATTCTTGCATTAGTTTGACCACAGAAAGTATTAGCTCTACCTGGTAGCCAGTTCAAATATCGGAATGGGCTGCTGCCACTCCACTGCCAGCCACTGTTGAAACTTAGACTGTTAAGTCCAATCCAGAGTCCTGAGGTCAAGCTGTTGGTTAATCCTGTAAGACAAAGATAAAAAGAGAGAAGATTTGAAAATAGAATAAAACATTTGCATTCTGGAAAGACAGGGATAAAATTCAGAATTAAGTGCTTGAGTCAAAATGTATTAGAAAATTATTATGTTGAACCTTTCTCCTTTGATTCCTTAAAGATCTAAACACAATTATCTATTAAACAAATAAGGAAATTGAGACTGGCAGTCTACAGGTGAACTAGTAAGATTCTTGCTAAGGATTCCAGCCAAGATTTGATTGGTTTCAAATCCCATGACTTTGACAACTACTTTCTTAAACATAGTATTAGATAAGTATATTTCTTATTTGGAAAAGAATAAGTTTGAATATTACCAAATAAATCATCTTATTTCATTTTAGAATAAAAATAAGATTTTTTTTGCATAAAAGTTAGTTTTCTGTCATGAAAATGTTTAATAAATATTTCCATTTACTACTTGACAAGTCATTACCCCAGCTTCATATTTCAGAGCTAAATTCTAAATTTTTATTTTATATTCTTTTTAAAACTTGGTTTTTCTTCTTATTAAAATGATGCTTTAAGTATACATATTAAATAATCATGTTGAATGATCAGTCTTTTCTTTAGGCAGCTAACAAATGATTACAACAATGTTTCAAACTCTAGGGGCAAATGTGGTAGTTAAGAGTTTAAAAAAAAATCCCCAAACCCATCTGTGCTAAGCACTCAAATATGTCAGTACTTATATCTTTTTAAAGCCACACATAAGCATCTCTGTTCTCTGTCTATTCTTTACTGCTATTACAAGACCTAACTAAAAGGAAAAATTGTCCTTTGAGCTTAAAAAGAAAATAAATTGCACACTTTCCATTATCTGTATGTGCTGATAAAAATAAATGAGAACTATTTCTATTTTTTGTTGTCTATTGCTGTTGCTGTTAGGTGCTGGTGAGTCAAGTACAACTCATAGCAACCCTATGAACAACTGATCTGAATCCTGTAATCTTTTGTGCCATCCTCACAATTTCCAACACCCCCAAGCCCATAGCTGCATTCAGTTATCAAACCACCTGGTTTAGGGTCTTCCTCTCCTTCACCAACTCTCCACCTTTCCAAGTATGATGTCCTTATCCAAAGAATAACCTCTCCTAGCAACATGCACAAAGTGCGTGAGAGCTTCCAAAGTACTAGAGCTTCCAAGGAGCACGCTGATTGCACCTTCTCCAAGACATATCTGTTGTTTAGGCAGTCCTTGGGATATACAGCACTCTTCTCCAGCACCACAGCTCAAAGACATCAATTCTTCTGTCATCCTAGTCATTGTCTAGCTCTCAGATGCATAGCAAATGACTGAAAAGATTGTTGTCTATATATTTTCAGATGATGAAAATTATCATTCATTAAGCATGAAGTATATTCTTTTTTAAAAAATTATTTTACTAGTTTTAATGAACATTTACAAAGATTTTGGATTTCCATTCATTCGTTGATGCACTTTTTTTTTTCTACACCCACCCCCAATTTGCTCCTCTCTTTGAAAAGCAAAAGATAAACTTCTTCATTGGTATGCAATCCCCCTGCCCCAAATGCACTCCACTATGCAACCTTAGCACTATATTTACATATTTAATCACAAATTATGAATTAAAAATTATTATTCGTTTGCTTACTGAAAGTGAAGAGGACTCAGAGTACTTACTGAAGATCAAAGACTATGCTCTTAGGTATAAATTATACTTTAACATCAAGTAAACAAAATTACTGCAAATTGTGCCCATAGACAAACCCATGATAAATAGAGAAAACACTGAAGTTGTCAATTATTTCGTTTTACTTGAATCCATATTCAACACTCATGGAAGTAACAATCAAGAAATAAAACAATAAATTACATTTGGAAAATATCTAATATCAAGGACCTCTATAAAACACTAGAGAGCAAGGGCATCCCTTTAAAGACTAAGATGTGCCTCCCCAAGGCACAGTATTTTAAATTTTTCCATATCATGTAAAAGTTAGACAATGAATAAGAAAGACTGAAGAAGATTGATGCCTTTGAATTGTGGTATTGGCAAACAATATTGAGTGGCATTCACTTCCGTATAACTTGTCTCCGGAAGCCCTATGAACCTGGAGAAAAGATGAAAGTTATACAAGTGTTCAGGTTTCGTTCATAGGGTCTCTATGAGTCACTGTGACTTGACAGCACTTACAAACAACAACAAACAACAACCACCATGGATTGTCAAAAATTGCAACCAGGCTGGTCCTCAAAACAAGGATGGTGAGAATTCACCTCACATATTTTGGGCGTGTTGTCAGTAGAGGTTAATCCTTGGAAAAGTAGAGGGTCAGTGAAGGGCAAAAAGACACTCAATGAGATACGTGACATAGTGCTAATAACAACGGGCTTGAGTAGAGCAGACTGAAGATGCAGCAGGATTGGGCAGGGTTTTGTTCTTTTGTACATAGAGTGACTATGAATTGACAACAGTTAACAACAACAACTTCATCATTTTAGAAGTTGGAAACTATAAGAGTATAAAAGGTATGTGCAATTCATGATGGCAGACCTGAAATTTGAACCTAGTTCTATCTAGTGACACAGCCAGATATAAGGATAATTTTGAAGAGCTATTTCAAATTCACTAAAATTTATCTCTGATTTTTATTGACTTTCAAATACATGCACACACATATATAAACATTATATATTCATGTCATAAATTCAAATGAATAGTGTTAACAAGACTCAGTATCAAAGACTCATGACTAAAAGTAATTACACCCCAATTCCATGAGAGTGCTTGGCACTTTCCTGAGGATCATGTGACCTGAATGTTGCACTTCATTTGTTTGTTATTTAGCCAAGGGCTCTCAAAGAGAGAACCCACTTGATGACATTGATCAGATTACTATCGATTAAGCACATTGATGCTTACTAAGTAAATGAAATGGAATTAAATACTGGAGTTATTTGTTGAAAAGTACATACAACCTTTTGTCTTATATTTTAAAAGAAAATACATATGAGATTATATTAAATGTGGACATGTAAAAGCCAATGGAGATTAAATCAAACTCACTTATTTTCATCAAGGGTTCTAGGACAAAAAAATGTTTCCAAGCTTGCAGAAGTAGTTCAGAGGTAATATGCTTTGTATAATCTTGGGAGGTTTTTAACTAGTCCTTCCATTTTACAAACTGGAAACTGAATAGCAAACCCGAAACCAAACCTACTCCCACTGAGTCAGTTCTAATTTCATGTGACCTTACAGAATCGAACTTCCCTATAGGGTTTGAGACTGAAATCATTACGGAAACACTGCCACATCTTTCTCCCACAGAGGATCTGGTGCATTTAAACCACCAATCTTTTGGTTAGTAACCGAATGCTTTCACCACTGTGCCACTAGCATATTTTTACTGAGAGAAGGTAGCAAATCACTTCTCCAGAATCAAGCAGAGGATAAATGAATCAATATTGAAACTCAGGGTTCAATTCCTTTTCCCAATGATTTAATCTCTATTTAAGTTAAATTAAGTTCTCTACTATCATTCCCTTTCTAGATAATTTTAAATGAGGGAGCATCTTAAGTAAACAACAATGAACTAGGCAGATAGCTTTGACAATTATCATTACTCCCTACATATAAGCCTCTTCACTGCCTTGTGCCAAAACTCCAATTTTATAGTACACCTACCTGCCTTCTTGTTTTGTACCAAAACCCCATTGAGACCTTAAGTTGGAAAATACATACATGTGTGTATGAGAGAAAGAGAGAGAGTGTATAAAGAGAAATATTTAATATGAATCTATGCCAAGGGAATGACATTATCGAAAGGGGAAAGCTTTGTTTGTTTTCTCTTAAATCTCTAGGATGAGCATCATTAAGTATGACAGAATCTTTTAAAAATACACTTTTCCAATGGAGTGATTTAAAAAGAAGTTCATCTCATATTAAATCAATTTTACAGTTACTCATCTCATGAGCTGCAATCCTAAAGGCATGTGATTCGAGGCCACCAGCTGCTCTCCGGGAGAAGGATGGGCAGCCTCCCATATGATTAACTGCCTCTGAAAACCTGCCAGACAGTCAGCTATGGGTTGGTTCTGACTCTGCGGTACACAATAACAACAATAACATCTCATCAATTATTTCCTTTTCTTTTATTAGTTATTTTTGATGGTTGAGTATTATATTGTTATCTATATTTCCTTAGGAAACTTCAAATAAATCAACTGAAAATGACAGTCCCACTTCACTCGTATAAACAGAAAACTCACAAGGTATCAAGAAGAAGACAGTTGCCTTGTCATTCTAAGATCAGGGTCAGGTTGATCTTATATATTTTATTTATTTATATATTTTATTTTGTTAAATGTTATGAGATATTCCACATTATTAATATCTAGTAAGTCTTAGGGAATAATGAATGATTTTTCATTAATTTTTTGTTTTATTGCCATTTTATAGTTATCTGCAGAGCTAGATGTTCTTATGAAAGAAAAATGTGGCAATCCACTTAAAATTTGCAGTCTTTGAAAGTTTATCTTGTTGTTATTGTGTTCTGTCAAGTCAAAATTGATTCATAATAAATCCTCCAGCCAGCTTTCAGAAGCTGTAAATCTCATGGGAGGAGATTGCCCATCTTTCTTTGGCAGAAGTGGGCTCGAACTGCCTGTCTTTGAGTTGGCAGCACAACTCTTTACCAGTAGGCCATGAGAGCTCCTAGATTGAAAGCCTATAGGGTAGTTCTACTTTGTACAACAGGGTTGTTGCACTTGACCCAACGACTGTGGATTTTGTTTCACTTCTATTTACAAGAGTGGTATACTAGAGGGACTATTATGTAAAGTGGCATTTCTAAAAAAATAATATGATGTTACTCCCAAAATTACTCATCCTGGAATTTTTCAAAACTATGTAGGGTGGAGGGACAACGCAGAAGGTAAAGGCCCTTTATGAGGTGGATTGATTCAGTGACTGGGGTAATTGGGATGGGTGTTTTCGGAGATGGTGCGATTGGCACAGGACAGAGCAGAGTTTAGGGCTATTGTACATAGGGTCGCTATGAGTCACAAGTGACTCGACGGCACATAACAACAACAACATCTGCTAAAAGTGCCAGCAACTTCATCTTACATGGATCCACAATCAATACACTTGGTACCAGCAGTCAGGAAATCAGGAGACATATTGCACTGAAAGAGTCTGCAATCAGGGACCTATCCAAATTATTGAGGAGCAATAATACTAGTGTGAGCACTAAGGCACACCTGATTCAGACAATGGTCTTTTCAATCACTTGCTATGCTGTTGAGAGCAGAACAATGAATAAGGATGACAGAAGAAGAATTGGTGTCTTTGATCTGTGGTGTTGGAAAAGAGTAGTGAATATCTTATGAACTGCCAAAAGAAAAAACAGATATGTTTTGGAAAAAGAGTGCTCCTTGAAGGCAAAGATGGTGGATGTTTGTCTCATATACTTTGGGCTTGTTGCTAGGAGTAGCTATTCAATGGAGAGGGACATCACGTTTAGGAAGGTGGAGAGACAACAAAAAGAAGAACCTCAAGCAAGTGGATTGACATGGTATCTACAGCAATGAGCTCAAGTATATCAGAGATTGGGAAGATGCCACAGAACAGAATAGGGTTCAAATGTGTTGCTCATACTTGACTCGACAGAACCTAACAACTAAATCTAGTAAAAAAGAAATAAATGCATTTAAGTTGTACATAACAATACACTATTAAATGAAGAGCTCAGGTAGATTTTGGTGTGATAATTGTGCAATTCAATTACTGTATTGTCATGAAGAGAAAAGATAAAAGCTCTTTAAGAGAATTATCTATCCTTTGTTATAGAAGATGAGACTTCATCTCAAATACTTTGGGCATGTTATCAAGAGGGACAAGTCCCTGGAGAAGGACATCATGTTTGGTAGAGAATCAGCAAAATAAACATTCATTGAGATGGATGTGGGCACAGTGACTCCAGCAATGTGCACAGCAGAGATTGTGTGAATCATGCAGGATCATGCAGGCTTTCATTGCATGTCAGGCTATTATGGTTTGAAGTTGACACAACAGAGCCTAACAGCAACAGCAACTTTTCAGATATTTAACCAATTTATATATGTAAAGTACTTAAAACAGAGCCTGGCACAATGCATGTGCCCAATTTATGTAAGCTCTTCATACCATCAAAGTCCCTGATAGTGCAAACAGTTCATGCACTTGACTGGTAACCAAGGTTGGAAGTTTGAGCCCATCCAGAAGTTTCCTGTAAGCAAGATCTGGAGATCTACTTCCGATTAGCCATTGAAACCACACGCAGCGTAGTTCTGCTCTGAAGCTATCACGAGTCAGAATCACAACTGAAACTGGTAATTACCGTTATTATTATGAGTACCATTATTAATAACAATTCTATATTCTATTAAGGTTGACACAAGACGCCCTTTGGAGGCAGAACTCCAAACCCAGTATCATTTCATGCAGATATCATTAAATTTCACTTAATGCAGGTAAACACTGTTCATAAATTTCTTCTCTAAAGGGACAAATTTGCAGTATTGTAATACAAAGCATCAATTTCCTATGCTAATTAAAGCTTTCTGCCTGTAATATCTTAAATAATTATATATTTATTGTTTTCATTATTGTAACTGTTTTATCTGCATTATGAAATTTTTACAACTGAAGTAATGTCAAATAATTAAATAATTACAATAAATTAATATTCATTTCTAAAAATCTGATTTTTTCAGAATACATAAACGCTAAAATTTATATAATCATCAGACTACATCAATTATAAATTACGCATTTACTTTTTAATTTAATAATTATGTTGTTGTTGTTGTTGCTGTGTACCATGGAGTCAGAACTGACCCATAGGGGACCCTCTGGTGGTTTTTCAGACATAGTTAATCCCACAGGAAGAAATTGCCCATCCTTCTCCCATGGAGCAGCTGTTGGTCTCAAACCATGTGCCCTTGGGACTTCAGTGCAGTTTCTTGCCACTAGACCACCAGAGCTCCCTTTTCCACACTAATAGAAGCTATATTAATGCCCAATTTTATATTGCTTTTCTTTTATACATTGAGGTATTAATTTTTTTTTTTTTCAACACAAGAGGAAACTGGCAAAATCTATCAGGGTAAGAGACCAAGTTTCACTTCCCATTGTTTATTTCAGTTCTGTAAAACAGAGTCCTGCACATGTGGAGTTATGAATCTGATTCGGGAATTGAGGATTAAATGATCGTTCCAATATTTTTTCAGGGCAAAAGCAGAAGTGAAGATGATGAAATACTAGTAGGTAATACAAGTGAACTTCTGGGCAGAACCGCAGGCCCTGCAGATAATATGAAGTGAGATTGTCAATTAAAGAGTGAATTTACTGCTGCATTGTTGTTGTTGTTGTTGTATGCTGCTGTTTGGTGGTGATGGTGATAGGTGCCATCTAGTCCTCTGGGACTCACAAGGACCTTGTTTACAACAGCTCTGATCCCTGCCCTATCCTGAGCCAGTCTCATTGACTCCAACACACCTAATCCCAGTTTCGTAGGGACCTTGATACCCTAAATTAAGAGTTCCAGTTAGTACATATTGTACTGCCAACCACAGTGCAGCAAATAACCAGCTGGTCAAATCCACCAGTGGCTCCTCTTGGGAGAAAGATGGACAGTCAGGGTTACTGCATGGAAAATCCTACGGAGGATGAGTCAATTCAACTGCAGTGAATTTGAGTTCTGAGTTAGCAGTGATGTAGGAGCCCTAGGATAGGTTAGCTTTTTCAGCTACTAACCAAAATATCACATACACATTTAATACTATGTAAACATGTAGTAAATACTATAGTACATAGCATCAGAGAGCTGGACAATGACTAAGAAGAACCAATGCCTTCGAGTTGTGGTGCTGGAGAAGAATCTTGAACATACCATGGACCACCAAGAAAACAAATAGATCTGTCTTGAAGAGAGTGAAACCAAGTTTCTCCTTGGCGGCTAGGAGTTTGAAGCTCCATCTCACATACTTTGGGCATATGGTCAGGAGGCACCTGTCCTTGGAGAAGGACATCATGTTTGGAAGGGCGGAGGAACATCCAAGAAGAAGAAGAACCCATATAAGATGGATTAACACAGTAACTGGGATAATCAGAGTAGGTGTGTCTGGGGCAGTGAGACTGGCTCAGGGCAGGGCGGGCTTCAGAGCTGTTGTACAAAGGGTTGCTATGAATCACAGGGGTACTCAATGGCACATAACAATAATAAACAACAAATACCAAGTATTCTACCCAAAGATGCCTCAGAAGAATGGCCTACCTGTCCACTGCTGAAACTGTAGAGCACAGATCCAGTCTGATCCCCATGGGAACACCATGAGCGAAAATTACTCCATGACTATGGGCTTACTAGTTGGGGACAACCAGATCACTGCTTATTGTCACAGCATGGTGACATGGAAAGTTCTTGTTGTAAAATGCCACTGAGTAGATTCTGACTGACAGTGACCCCACATGTAGATAGAACTGTTCTCCTCAAGGTTTCAAGGTTGTGACTTTTAGAAGCACATCACCAGGTCTGTTTCCACCAGTGGGTGGATCTGAACTCCGACCTTTCAGCTAGGCGTCACGCCCTCAATCTTCTCAATCACAGGGGAAACTCTGACATGCAAAGTCTGAACGGAATTCCAAGATAACTATTTTCTGGGTTTTAAATGAGGCTTTATTTAGCCTAGTTTCCTAACTTCTCTTAGTTTTATATCTCATCTATAAAGTAGTTAATATTTATGTGAAATGTTGTGAGCTTTCAAAGTATAACCCAATGGTACTTAGAAACTGTTCACACATCCTCAATCAAAAGATTATTTTCTCTGTTCTTCCCAATTTGTATCCACTCAATGTCTGAATGAATACCTTCCCACTCCAAAACACAATATTTTTTTTAATTCCTTATCAGATTATTTTCCTTCCCCCACAATGTGTGATATTTTCGATTTAAGGAAAAGCAGGAAGTACTACAAATCTCATAGAGAAGTCGGTCTTATCCAGCTTCCAGCTTAATTTTGCTGACTAAAATCCTGGGTTTGGATAAGATTCAAATAAATATCAAAGGTGAACTGGGCATCTGCATCTCTGAGGACTTATTTGCTCTCTTGAGAAACACAATAATAGTAACTTGCTGATTAGGGAAGCATTTCCTGCTACTGGGGCCTGATAACAACAGGGTCCAGGAAATTGGTGCAGCAGTGGGCGGAGCCTCAAGCCTTTCGCTGACTCCTCTTGCTAATACGCATTTCCTCAACAGTAAATGTTAGAAGTTAAAACAGATCTTTTGTATACCAATGAAGGAATTTTTTTTCTTTTTCTTTTCAAAGAGAGGAGCGAACTGGTGGGGAGGGGTGGGCAGGGAGAAAAGTGCAGCAATGAATGAATGGAAATCCAAAATCTCTGTAAATGTTTATCAACATTAATAAAAAAATTTTAAAAAGCCAAATCCTCCGTTTCCAAGCAAACATGAGCTCTTAACCTTGACAATCCTGTACAATTAAATGCTTTTAAAAACAAAATGAAACTTGTGAATAGAGCATCAAATTAACAACAACAACGAAACCACCTTCATCCCCAATCAGAATTGACTCACAGTTAACCCCTTGAGAGGTTTTCAAAGTCTATAAATGGCAAAGGAGCTTGGCAATCTTCCTCCTGATAAGCAGCTCATGGATTCGAACCACCAAAGAAGCACAACCTTTCTGTTAGCAGAGCAACTAACTTTATACAGACTACACCACTGAAAACCAGGAATATGAGTGTTAGATAGAGAGTTGAAAGAGCGAGAGAGAAGAAATTGGTCCCAAGAAACGAACAGGCCTTTATTAAGTAGATCAGAGAAGTATATCAAGTGACTGCTCAGACAAGATCAGAATGGCACTCAAATAGACAAAGAGAGATTTCCCCATACAGGAGCTGTTAAGAAGATTTGGGGGTGGATGGTAATTTGCTCGGGAATTTGTGGGCAAGGGTCCTGTCGGTATAGGATCAGGCACAGGGCTTTATTAGGACCTGGTCAATTTATCAGGATATGGCAAAGCCTTATTAAGACATAGCTAGGCCTGGGGCTAAATATTTGGTAGGCTGGGAACTGTACATGTTTCCTCCAATGAGCACTGCAGAGATAGATGATGCAGAAAAATGAGGGTTTCAAAGCTGCAGAACTTCATTTTCTCTTTTTGAGTTTTGTGATGTGGACAGAAAATTTTGACTGTGAATACTTAACTAGCCAAGAGCAACATCACTGACGAAAGAATCTTTGACTCTGAGCCCAGATTGGTCCTCAGAATCCCTCTGAACCCAGGGTTCTAAAGACTGTCACACCAATGGAATAAAGCTGGATGCTCATGAGGTGGAACCCATTTCTGATGTGTCATTTCCAGTTGCAAATTTGCCGCACTTTGCCATGACTTGCTTCTGTAACGATGGCTGTGGTCCCTGTGCTTTCCACGTGTAAGTTAAGCCATATAAAAAGGAAAATAATCCTATTTGCACTTAGAACATCATTTCCTTTTCATGTTCTTACCTGTCAGGTATGTTTGTTCGTGTATCTCTGTGATGCTCAACAGCTCGGCATTCTGTTGCTGGCAGCTCTTCCTCGCCTGGTGCCAAGTTAAAGCTGATTTGGAGTTTATCTGATACATAATGCTTGTCAACGGATCTTTCTCCCATAAGCTTTCACTGCCTTCAACTGCAAAAGAGGTCAAGGAAACTTTGCTGCATGGTACACAGAAAAGGCTTTTTGTGAACATTATTTATCAAACGATCCTAGCAGCATCATTGTCTGAATGTAGCCTTCGAAGTTTTTAAAAACTGATTCTTAAGATCCAAATGAGATTCTCCTCCCTCCTGAATTGTAGGAGAGTTTTCAAAGGCTCACCATGTCCTATCACTTTCATGTTTCTAAAAAGAGAAGACACCATCTCACGTTGTTCCACTCATTTGGGATCAGCTGAACGTGGAAACAAGCAAATACCCTGATTAAGCTAGCAAAAGTGAAAAGAAGAAATGTGATCTCTATAGATAGATAGATAGATAGATAGATAGATAGATAGATAGATAGATAGATTTCCCCCTCTCCCATCTTTTCAGAAAACACACGGCATTACAGAAGAGGCGCGTGGACTTCACAAGAAACTGACTTGTATCTCTACCACACACACATCCTCACACATCAATTTGGGAGCTACTTATCCTCATCTTTATAATATATTTAATATAAACAAAACTCCTACCACCTAGTGGATGTGAACTATTAGGTTTTGTTTCCTCAAAGTTGGAGGTAATTGTTTTAGCTTATTATTTTCAATATAAATTTTAATGTACGGTCATGAAGAGTGAATACAACAGAAGGTTGTTGGATACAGTTGAGTCAGAACTGACCCCTGAGCATGTTTTCAGAGGCAGTTAATGCACGGGAAGAGATTGCCCATCCTTTTCCCACAAAGCAGCTGGTGGGTTTGAAACACACATCTTTGGGATTGCAGCACAATTTCTTACCACTAGGCCACCAGAGCTAGTGATTTATTTATAGCTTTTACATAGGAGATGTTTGGAAAATAAACAGCCAAGAAAATATTTGTATATGCTTCTGATAACCTTACGGTAGGGAGTTGTTTTGCCAATCCAAAGGAAAGCTGTTTAAATCCACCAGCTATTCCACGGGAGAAAGGAAGACATCTCCTCCATGTGATTTTCCCCCTCTGAAAACCCACCAGGCGGTAAGCTATGAGTTGGTTCCAGCTCAGTGGTACACAACAACAGCAACACAGTTGCTAGGAGAGGATATTCCTTGGAGAGGGACATCATTCTTGGGAAAGTAGAGGGATAGCAAAGCAGAGGGAGATCCTCAACCAGGTGGATTGACACAATCACTGCAGCAATAGGCTTGAGGGGGTTGGAGATTGTGAGGATGGCACAGGGCTCAGATCTGTGATTTATAGGATCACTGTGAGTCATACTTAACGGCATCTAACAACAACAATAACAACTCAGTGGTACATAACAACAGCAACATATAAATGGTTTAGAATTATCTCCTAGGACTTTTTTAACAATATGAGGTTATCCTTTCAAGTCATATGACTAATTGTTGCTGTTGTGTACTGTAGAGTTGAAACCAATCCAGAGTGGACCCTCGAATGGGTTTCAGAGACAGTTAATCACATGGAAGGAGATTTCTAATGAATTTTAATTAATTATGGGAGGAAAATGCTAATGAAATAATTAGAATTTTTTTTCATTTCTTTGTAAAGAAAAGAGGGGGGAAAACCTAACTTGTTAAATTTCTTTGGAAAATATCCTACTTGCTAAAGAATGACTCAGCTCTCCAAAGGCATGTTACATACACACTCTATATTGTAAGCTGTGTGTCTAATTGTGCTTTGTCACTAATGAGGAAGTAATGGTAGAAATTTCTCATCCACACACAACATCCTGTGACACGAAGCTGGAGATCTCACAGAACGTGGAGAAATAAAATTGTGACAAAATTTCATTCAAGCAATAACATAGATAATTCTTTGTGGTTTTATCCTTGTATATTTATATAAAAAGACATTTTTGTTTATAATATCTGGGTGAATGATATCAATCTGAAGCTTCACTTACTGTCCAAATGAACTCTTTTTTCATGGGATCATTCAAATGAGATCAATTCGGGGTTTATTTTCATAAGTGATGCTTTAAACAAAACTTACATGCTAAAAAGGTTATCTTAGAATTTGGAAATTTTACTTACAGCAAGGCTGAAAAGATGGTCTATAAAAATGAGGACCAAAAAAAAGTTTTTAAAAACGGGGGCATTATTTTCCTAACCATGGAGAAAGGAATGGAGTATAAATGGACAAGAAAGATAAAGAATGTGACTCTTCATTACTTAAAGAGCATTTTGCAATTAAATCAAGAAATTAGAACATTTCTCAATAAATGTATGGGTGAGTCAATATCTGTCCAAATAATTAAGATTGCCACAGTAAGCAAGCTCAACTGATGTTGAAAACTAAAGTTGCAAGCTACGGAAAATTGAGAGAAAATGGTCTTTTCCTTTTCCTGTTCTCATGATACTTGAAAATAAATGTATAAATAGAAGGAAAACATTACAATAAATAGTGCAAAAGACAATGAGGGGCATATATTCAACACCGTCAGGTCAGTAACTGGTATCTCATTGTCCTGTATTGGACCTGCTAATTTGGAGGTTATATAAAATAATATTTTTTAGGAAGGAACACAAGGTAAAGAAAATGAAATCAATTGGAAAACTGCAAAGCTCATTGAAAATGGCATGCATTTATAAAAATATGTATAAAAATTTAATGCATATTGAAGTAAAACCTTTTTCTTCATTTCTATAGCTCTTTTATTTTTGTAGTTAACAGGAAAACATCTCATTTGCTTTTGAAGATGTAAATTAAAGTTGAATGAACAACAACAACAACAAAATTCTTCTCAACATGCTGACGAGACTTCAACATACATCATCCAAAGGTATGAGTTTTCTTTCTGAGTAAAGTTTAACATTTGTCCCTTCACATTTGATTCATCAAAGGAGCCCTACTGATGTTGAGTCACTAACAAAAAGGTCAACAGTTCTAATCTACCAGTTGCTGTCTAGAAAAATGATAAGACATTGTTCTTCTGTTAAAATTTTCAGCCTCAGAAACCTAATGGAGGGTAATTCCAGGAGGTGGAAACACTCTAATCCACAAAGTCTGAAGGGGCAGGTGAGAGGTCAGGACATTAAAATTTTAGACAGAGGAACAGGAAAAGGGAAACTGGCAACAGCAGGAGGGTGTGGGGTGGTGATGAACTTAAAGCAAAGAAGAATCCTTCCTTATTCTCCTTCCTCATCTCCAACTCTACCTCCCGATTCTGATGGCCATCTCCACCACACTCAAAAATCTTATAGACATTACTTTGGAAATTCATAAGTGTGGAAAGAATACTAAGAATTCATCTGGTTTGTTTTTTTTTTTTTTTAATGTGTGTGTGTGTGTGTATACTGTCAAATTAGATCTGATTGGTACAGGAGGAGATTGTCCCTCCTTCTCCAGCAGAGGATCCGGTGGATCTGAACCTCATGCCTCTGAGATGGCTGTGCAGCTTCTTGCCACTAGGCCACCAGAACTCCCCAAGGAACTCATCTGGTTTTTGCATTAGTGCAATACTTGCAATTTTTATTTAATAAATCTTCAAGTATGCAAATAAATAATTCCCATAAATTCAAAACTGTAAATGATATTTAAGACAAGTGTCATTCCTCTAATTTTCATCACATTGACCCTCAAATTCAGGCTCACTCTCTCTCTCGCTCTCTCTCTCTCTGTCTCAAATCACAGATTTTACCATCATATCCTACTGCTGATCTATAGTTGAAAAAAATCATCTGTAGGATGGAAAAATGTCATACCTACCTCAGGAAATGCATATATGCTGCATTTTCTGCAATAAAATTTGTCCTAAAATCTTAGAAAATAACCAACCTTAAGACTCGAGCATGGAGTAAAGAATTCGTGCAAATGAGGGGGTCATTTGATGCAGAGAATGCTTAGATAATGGCAAGCAGCAAAGTCTTCTTAGCACTATTTAAATACATGCAAAAAGTCTATTGTTGAGAATGAGAACACTAGTTGAAGAGGGAAATACTTAAGACAAATGGCAAGGAATTAAAAGTTAAATGTACCACTCTTCTCCTGTTAGTAAGTAATTACTTACATTTCAATGGACAAAATCCAAATAGTTTGTCTGAGTCATAGTCTGTAGTGGTTCCACACCAGAGCCACCCGTCTGATCGACCATCACTTGTGCAGTCAGCATACCACTTATTTTCAAACTTGAAAGGAAATGCACAGGTTGCTCCATTTGAGTTGCCCAGGAGTGTAAACATTGCTAAAGAAACACAGGGAGTTGATTTAAAACCTCAACAGTACTTCTTAACTTTCCAATAAAAGCACACTGAATCATTTGGTGTTCCTCTTCTGTCCTCACACACACAGATTGCCAGCTTCCCCTAGACCTTTCCTTTTGTTTCTAATCTCCTCTTATTGTCATTTCCATTCTCTCTCTGCCCAACCTTTTGCTGGGTATAGCAATCTATACTTAGGAATAATCCTAATACCACTTCATTTCTCCTGTCTTTTGAAACAAATTTTCTTTTCTCCTCTCAAAAAGGAATAGTAGTTAGGAATATTGAAACCAAAGAGTTTTGCATCAAAGAGTGGGGCAGTGGTTACGATATTCAGGGGCTAACCCACCTGTTCCTCCTTGGAAGAAAGATATGACACTCTGATTCTGTAAGATTTACAGCCTTGGTAATGTTACAGGGCAGTTCCACTCTGGCCTACAGGGCCTCTCTAAATAGGAATCAACACTAAGGAGAGGATTTTGTTTTTCTTTTAAGATATAATGAAACCAGCTTTGATTTCTGTACTTCCTCCAAAACAGAGAACAAGGCCATTCTTCCTTTTCATTAGAATCATAGACTAATTGGTCTTTTAGATGGAATATCTAATCTGAACTTTAATGCTGTATAACCTAAACACACACTAAAATTTTAAACCTCTTCCTGTCATGCCAGCTACCACTGAGTCTTTTCAAAAGGACAACCGAGTGGGAATATAAAATGGTGCAACCACCGTAAAAAGTAGTTTGGCACTTTCTTATAAAATTGAGAATAAAAATATAATTTGATTCAGCAATCCCACTACTAGTTATTAACCTAAAGAATTAAGAACAGCAACACAGGTTAACACACACACACACACACACACACACACACACACACACACATCTGTTTATTGTAATATTATTTACAGTAGTAAAGAATTGAAAACTACCCAAATATCTGTCAATGGGTGAATGATTAAACAAACTGTGGTTCTTCCCCCAAATTTTATAAAGAGAAGATCCTTATAAAACACATTCCCTTTATGGTTTTTAGCTCTGATTCTTGATACAGTTCATGGATTCCAAGATGGCTTAGAGAGTTTAGGCCATCTGGCAGGGGTATCTTAAGTATTGGGAGTTAATTGGGAGAGTACCCAAAGTATATTCAATAGACCGTCTTTATCAAGTTCAACAAGGTCTACATAAAAAAAGGTTTACTAGGTATGGAGTTTATCTTTTGATATATCTTCCCTAGCCATTTGAATCCGACCTGACCATATAGATGGGTGGGATACAGGGGGAAAGCACATTAGCCTATCAACAAGAGGATTAGCTCTCTCACCATTTAAGAAGGGGATTTGCCAGTCACAACAATCTACAAGGGAATTTGCTAGTCTCACAAATAAATTGAACAGCTCTAGCCACAAACCTGAGATCTTTCCCCATCATTAAAAAAGGAAAGAACTTTCCCACTCAGGCGAAAAAGAAGCAAGAGAACATACATTGCCCTTTGAGACAGCAGCAGCAGCGGCAGCTGCCATGGCCAAACTAGGGTCTTGATGTGAGATGGGACCTCTACACCATTAGAACTGAAAGTAAGAGTCTTTGCCCAAGTTTGTTGGACAACTGGAGGTGGGAGACCATAATTTGCAGGACTGAGAACTTTATAACACTGGCCTAAAGCCATGAGGCTCAAAGCTGAAGTGCATGTGAGCACATTTTCGGAGCCATCCTCTCTTCTTCTAATAACCTGGATTGTTACCTCTTGACTTCCTAACTTGGTTCTGTATGGTTGGTGAGCTATTACATTGGATTTTTGAACCCAGCAGAGCAGTAAGATTGGTGTTGAGACGAGTAGAAAGAGGTGTGGGAGCATGGGCATCATGTATGATCTCAGGGGAATTAGTTTTGTGTTATTGAAACTGTTGTCAGGGACAGTTCTCCTTTGTGAAGCTGATAAAAGTTTAATGGCCATCTTCATGTGGCCCTTGCTCATTTTACACTAGGTTTCTTGGCCTTCTCCAGATATGCCCATTCACAATATGAATAGGAGGGAAACTTGAAATCTGCATTTTTAACAAATTTTCTAGGTTATTCGTATGTGTATTAAAGTTTGGGAAACCCACTTCCATGTACATTCTTCTCAAAACAAATAGAATTGGATGTGATTTATTTCTGTTTTAAAACTATAATCTCCACATTTATTCCCAAACATACTCACCCAGAACATGAAAGAATCATGAAGGAGGTAGTTAATAGTTGTAGTACAGAAAAAATAAGAATATGTTTACTCTTTTGAACTTAGTTACAACTAAGAAAATGAGAAAAAAAGTAATGCAGAGATAAAAATCTAAGCTTCTTACCTTCATAGCCTCTAGAACATAAATCATCATTGGTTCCATAGATCTTCCATCTACTCCACAAACCTGAGCCCTTGTAGAGCATAATATTCTTTTCTTGCTTGTTGCCATAGTTAAAATACAATCCTTCTCCCTTGATTCCAAAAAGTGTGTCATTTTTGCACTCCCATTTCTGATATTCACTTTTAGGGTCACAGCTATACAGATTGACAGCAATCCAGTCAGCTTTGGATGACACGCCCAAGCATAATTTAAATGCAACACTCATAATCTGAGAATCAGACACCCAGCGGAATTTCTGTGATTCACTGTCTGGGTTGCAGGCTGCAGTCTGTACTGCATTAGGATTCACAGCTTCCACACAACGCCTGTGATCTTCATTATATATTAGAAATTGCTTGGAGTCTGAAAGAAAGAAAGAAAACATGCTAAAATAGATATTCATGACAGGAATAATGTCATTTCAACATTAGCAACCCATCTGTTTCCAATTCTCTGTGAAGTTATGATCCCAGAAAAAGAAGAGATTGTTTCTTTTTGGGGAACTTCATGCTGCCGAGAAGTTCTGGTGGTGTAATGGTGTAATGGATAAGGACTTGCGCTGCCAGTGCAGATATAGGTGGTTCAAATCCAACAGCTGTGGTCTCATAGCTGACATCCAAGCAGATATATGCACACCCATGTTTATTGCAGCTTTGTTCACAATAGCAAGGAGTTGGAAACAACCTAAGTGCCCATCAACAAACGAATGGCTAGAGAAGCTGTGGTGTATTCGCACAATGGAATACTATGCTGCATTAAAAAACAAGGAACTCATGCAATATTATTCAAAATGGTTGACTCTGGAGAACATTATGCTGAGTGAAATATCCCAGTCACAAAAGGACAAATATTACATGATGCCACTGTTGGGGAGAGACTGAGTAAGATGGGTTCAATAATGTATACTGCACTGAAACAGAGGAGGGAGAAAACTGTTTAAAAGAGATATATAACTAGGTATTTCTGTCATCACAGGAGACTAGAGCGAGGGCTACATGGTGGAGGGGACCTGGGGGAGGGTTTGTAAAACAATGAAAGAATCTTTTCTTTTACTTTTCCATAATTTTTGGACTCATGTACTTATAACTTGTTAGTCAAATTTGTGCCTTCTAGGTTGCAACACCCCCATGATACATCTTCAAGGATATGAACATGTACGGCCAAGCACAATCAATAAGAGTGCATCTAAATTCCAAAATCAATCTCCATAATAGTCTATGTGTTTCCTACTGCCAAAGGGGCCCTTTAGAGTAGTGAAAGAAGATCTTCACCCTGAAACCCACAGCGTCCCTTTTCAGCAGGAAGTAGCTAAGAGAATACGCCATCCCCTTTTCCTTATGACTCAGGGTGAAGTCTCTCTCAGGGAGGAGTGATAGGGAATGGCAAAGGACACACTGACAAAGAAGATTAATCAGAACTGGCTTTGACAAGCACTGTGGCATTTGGACAAGAACAAACTGGGAGGAGGGTAGAGAGAATAGTGCAACAATGAATGAATGGAAACCCAAAATCTCTGTAAATGTTTATGAAAATTAATAAAATATAGAAAAAAAAACAAATCCAACAGCTGCTCCTCAGAAGAAAGATGTACAATCTCCTGTCATGGGATTTAGTCTCTAAAAGCCTGCTGGAGTGTCAGCTACAGACTACTCAATGATACACAACAAACAACGACACACTACAGAGATCACTAAACTGAGTTTATCAACAATAACAGCATCCCAGGCATGTTGTGTGGCTTTAGCAATAGGTTGAGGCTTCTGGTTGTCCTAGTTGATAATCTCAGATGCACAAGAATTACAGCAGAGCAAATGTAAAAGGTAGATAACAGAGAAATACCATGAATTCCAGAAAAGAAAATTTAAGCAATACAAATGCAAAAAGGTATAAGAGAAAGAGTATGTATATCCTGAAATAGAGTTTTGGCATCAGACTCACCCATGCCATTTTCTGAAATATAGCCCAAACCGCACTGGTGTCAAGTCAGTTTTGACTCATGACAACCCCTCTGTGGTGTAAAACTCTACAGGAGGAGGCTGGGCAGCTTTCTTTCTTACAGCTCTTGTTGAGAACACCAAAGAACACACTAACCAATTAGTTCCTTCTGGAGATATATGAAATCAATATATAATTACCCAATTAGAACACCAGCATTTGCTCTTTTTTCTCGCTAGCACTTTTTCCCCCCTGTTTTGTTTTTGTTTGAACGAAACCTTAAAAACCATTTTGTCTTCACTGTGAATCCTGTGAATTTTTGAAGTAATTACTTTCTGGAATTGATATTGTTGTTGTTGTTATGTGCCATCAAGTCGCTTGCAACTCATAGCGAACCTGTGTACAAGAGCCCTAAACACCACTCTATCCTGTGCCAACCTTGCCGTCTCCAACACACTCATTTCCACCACCCTAATCACAGAATCAATCCATCTCATAGAGGGTCTTCCTCTCTTGTACCATCCCTCCATTCTCCCAAACATGATGTCCCTCTCCTCGCAACATGTCCAAAGTATGTCAGACAAAACTTCAGAATCTTTGACTCCAAGGAACATTCCAGCTTCACCCTCTGCAGGACAAACCTGTCTGTTCTCCTAGCAGCCATGGTATATTCAACACTCTTCTCCAGCACCACAGCTCAAAGGCATCAATTCTCTTTCTATCATCCCTATTCACTGTCCAACTCTCCAGTGCATAACACAAAATTGCAAAGACTATAGCCTGGATCAGGTGCACCTTAATCTCCAGCCTGATGTCATTGCTCTTCAGTACTCATGAAAGGTCCCTCACAGCTGACTTTCCCAGTGCAATTCATCTCTTGATTTCCTGACTGCTATTAGCAAGAGTGTTGACTGTGAAGCCAAGTAAACTAAAACTGTTAACTATCTCAATCTCTTCACCATCTATACTAATGCTGCCAATTGGGTCAGTGGTGAGAATCTTTGTTTTCTTGATGTTAAGGGTTTTTAGTTTGTTTTCTTTTCTAACAACTAGTAATTCTGAGATCTAGTATCCCGAGACAACCTTGTACCTATTACATAATTTTAATTTTCATTTCATTAGCCGATTGAGTCTACCAGGAAGAAGATAGAAAAATGTGTAATTAAAGGCTTAATAATTCAAGACATTTACAATGGTTGAAATAATGTTAAGTTTTTATATCATTTGAGTTCAATTCATGAATAGCTTTATACCACAACAAGATTAAGGTAAACAACCCAATTGATAAATGGGCACAGGATATGAACAGACACTAAACCAAAGAAGACAATTCAGATGGCAAACAAATGCTTGAAGAAATGTTCAAAATCCCTAGCTCTAAGAGAGATGCAAATCAAAACAATTATGCAATATCATCTCACCCAGTAAGAATAGTAAAATTCAACAGAACAGCAAATATCAAATGCTGGGGAGGTTGTGGAGAAACGGGAACCCTTATTCATTGTTGGTGGGAGTATAAATTGGTGCAGACACTATGGAGAGCAATATGGTGCTTTCTCAAAAAGTTGCAGATAGAAATATATATCATTTGACCCAGAAATTCCACTACTGGGAATATACCCCAAAGAAACCATAACTGCCACTCAAGCAGATATATGCACACTCATGTGTATTACAGCTTTGTTCACAATAGAAAAGAGTTGGAAACAACCTAAGTGCCCATCAACAAACGAATGGATAGAGAAGCTGTGGTATATTCACACAATGGAATAATATGCAGCACTGAAAAACAAGGAACTCATGAAATATTATACAAAATGGGTGACTTTGGAGGACATTATGCTGAGTGAAATATCTCTGTCACAAAAGAACAAATACTGCATAGTGTCACTGTTGTAAAACAGGACTGACATCAGGGTTAGGAGAAGACTGAGAAAGATGGGATAAATAATGTATACTGCACGAAACAGATGAGGGAGAGAACTGTTTAAAAAGGATATATGATTAGGTATTATTTTCATGACAGGAGTCCAGAAAAAAAGGCTGTTTAGTGGAGTGAACTTGGGGAAGGGATTGTATAACAATGGAAGAATTTTTCTTTTCTTTTTTTAAAGAGCAGAGCAAAATGGGTTGGGGAGAGGTGGGGTGGGCAGGGAGAATAGTGCAAAAATGAATAAGTGGAAATCCAAAGTCTCTGTAAACTGTCATTAAAATTCATTTTTTAAAATAATAAAAAATAATAACTTAAGAAATAACAAATTTTTTAATCCTTTTGATTTGAGACTGATGATTTAAGAAAATGGGAATAGTTATAGTACAGAGTTCTTAGCTTGCAATGTCTGGCTTCCTGTTGCAAATTAAAAAGAACGTCATAAGCATGTTTTTTAAATAAAACTTGAGCTTATGCAGAACATTTTCTTTCTTTCTTTCTTTTTAAAATTTTCTATTTAACTGAGCGCTGGTGGTGTAGCACATGGTACAGCAGCCTCCTAATACAGCTGGAACCCACCAGGTGCTGAGGGAGAGAAAGAGGGGCAGTCTCGTCACATAGAGATTTGTTGTTGTTGTTATGTGCCGTCGAGTCGTTTGCGACTCATAGCGACCCTATGTACAACAGCCCTAAACCCTGCTCTATCCTGTGCCAATCGCATGGCCTCTGACACACCCATCCCGATTACCCCAGTCACTGAATCAATCAACCTCATAAAGGGTCTTCCCCTCCTGCGCTGTCCCTCCACTCTGCCCAGCAGGATGTCCCTCTCCAAAGACCTGTCTCTCCTTACAACATGTCCAAAGTATGTCAGTTGAAGCCCCAGAATCTTTGCCTCCAAGGAGCAGCCTGGTTTAACCCTCATAGAGATTTACAGCTTCAAAAACCTGACGGCCATAGTTAAAAGTCCAATCCTACAGCAGTGGGGTTTGGGATTGTTTATTTTCTTTATAATGTTAAGAATTGACAATGTAATCTGACTTCATTTAGTGATGAAACTGTACCCGCAATGTAAATTAAACCCTTCTTATCTTTCATTTCCTTAAGTTCTATAGGCAACTCTAAATAAGCTTGTTATATTGCAAAGTTTTTAGGGTCTTAATAAATTACTTTGCTATTTTAATCAGATTATCCCAAGGTGCTAACAGAAGCCTAATAGAGTCCTTCACCACTTACAAAACCTTGTTGCCATCTTCAAAATCCCTGTGAGCTTCTCTCCATGAAACTCTGAGATCAGTTTTAGAATCATAAATTTAGGACTTTTAATGAATCTTTACTTCGAAGAATTTTTTAATTTTTTTTTTTCTCCAAATAGGCTCCTGTTTCTGCTGTGTGCTTGTTAGCAAATTCATTGCCTGTGTTTATCTTGCCTGGCTTCTTGGTACTAGGCTAGATGGAACCCCTGCCCAGCTTCCCCCTCTGAGCTACTTATTTTGTGCTAGTTTGTTTTCTTGGAGTCAGACCTCAGTGCCCTGTAGATCCAAAACACTTGCGTTAGCTGGATTCTCTGAAGCTGATATCTGTGAACTGAACATACAATACCTGACTAAATCCTCCCATTTGTGACTGAAATTCTGCCTCCTTTTAGTCTCTTTTTGTTACTCCCATATGCTAGTGTGACAAAATGAGTAACTTTCTGACAATACAATGCATCAAATGCAAAATCAGAGTAAACACAAGATTTAGGAAAACTAAAACAGCCTTTTTAAAAAGAACATTGCTATAAAAATTTACCACCCCAAAACAACTGAGATATCATCTCACCCCAGTAAGAATAGCAAAACTTAACAGAGCAGCAAGAAACAAATATTAGGAAGGTTGTGGAGAGACTGGAACCCTTATTCACTGTTGGTGGGAGTGTAAAATGGTGCAACCACTGTGGAAGGCCATATGGCACTTTCTCAAAAAGTTGGAAATAGAAATACTATTTGACCCAGCAATTCCTCTACTGGGAATATACCCTAAAGAAAGCAGAACTGCCACCCAAGCAGATATGTTCACACCCATGTTTATTACTGCTTTGTACACAATACCAAAGAATTAGAAACAGCCCCCCAAGTTCCCATCAACAAACAAATGGATAGAGAATCTCTGGTATATTCACACAATGGAATATTATGCAACACTGAAAAACAAAGAACTCATGAGCTATTATACAAAATGGGTGACCATGGAGGACATTATGCTGAATGAAATATCTCGGTCACAAAAAGACAAGTACTGTATAATGCCACTGTTAATAGAACAGGACTGATTTGAGGGTTGGGGGAAAACTAAAAAAAAAAGAGTGGATAAATACTGGACACAGCATTGAAACAGACGAGGGAGAGGACTGTATAAAAAGAACATACGATTAGGTATTATTGGCATGACAAGAGTCCAGAATAAGAGCTGCATAGTACAGTGGTCCAGCGGTGAAAATTAGGGGGGTTACTGTATAACAATGAAAGAACTTTTTTCCAAAGAAAAGAGCAAACTAGGGGGGCAGGGAGAAAAATGTGCAACAATGAATTAATAGAAATCAAAGTTCTTTATAAGCTTTTATTAAAATCTAAAGGGAAAAAATTACTACCCACAAATGCAAATGTAAGCCTTTCTGATCGCTCATGACTAGCCACTAACAAGTTGAGTTGCTAACCCAAAGGCCATGGTTCTGGCAGATTGGATCCAGGAGCAGCTCCACCGGAGAAAGATGGGCAATCTCCTCCCCTGCAAAAGTCCCACGGAATGGATGATGAATTTAAATTACCATGTTTTCATGTGGATGGTAACCAACTGCTTCACCACTGTGCCACCAGATGCCATTTTTCAGGATAATAGACCTTTCAAAACAATAGCAAGATCTCTTGTCCCTACCTTAAGATACAAAGCCCATGTCTTTCTTTTCAAGCTGACTCCAGGACACAGAGTAAGTAAAGTCTTGCTTTATAGCTATTGGAATTTCCTCTTATCCCATCTCCCAGATTGCCTACAAGCCATTCTTCTCAGATAGGCTAAACTGATCCTTTAAAATGTAAATTAAATAATATCATTTCTCTACATAAAATCATTCAAGGGTGGACCATTGCACACAGAAAACAATGCCCAACTTCCAAATCCCACTTCACTGAACAGGGAGTGATCCAGCTCCAGCTACCCCTCCGCCCCTCCCTCCTGCCACTCCACCGTGCTGTAATCACAAGGCCTTTCAGTTCCTCAGACACTCCAAGCTCAGCCACGTTAGTAACTTCATGCTTCATGTCCTTTCTTCTTGGGAAGTCCACTGATGTCCTTTAGGTCTCAGCTGAAGTGTCAACTCAGAGACTCTACAATCCTGCTTTCACTCTTTCATTCTCCATATAGTATGTAAAGCCATCTGCAAAAGCATTTTATGTTTTCTTTCATTTTGTCCTGCTCCCTCCACTGAGAGGTAATTATCTTTCTCTTCTCTGAGTGGCTACATGGCTGACTTCTAACCAAAGGAGTAGCAGTTAGCATGCAGAGGCACCCAGAAGAAAGCACTGGTAATCTACTTCTGAAAGATCACAGCCATTGAAAATCCCAGGGAGCGCAATTCTATTCTGACACACCTGGAGTCACCACCAGTTAGAATAGACTCAAGAGCAGCTGTCCTCCTTGTTAGTTTCTTGCTATATTCTCTTATTTTGAAAACTAATAAGGCTCTCCGCAATATTAGTTGAAAGAATGGAAGAATATTTTTACTAAATATGAAGCATAAAAAATGTGAAGCATAGTGACCAGTACATAAGATGAATCATGTCATTTAATAATTGACTAATGGTGAAGGATAGATTTAATATTAGTTTTTGCGTTAAAAACTTATTTTGATGGAAGAGTAATTTAGAAATGTTTGTACCCATGGAAGGAGTGCTTGGAAATGAAAAGCTACTATTTCAATACACATTTATCTCTTCTTATTTCCTTTATTTGTCTCTTGGCTTCTGACATGGTAGGAAACAGTGTTAGTTTGATATTGCCTTTGGCAGACAATGCAAGGAAATGTAAAAGTTATCTCTTGATGGTGATACATTAATACGTTATGTTTCTCCCTGACTTGTCAACATGTAGTTTTGCTTTTATGATGCTCTGCCGAAATGACCCTGAGCTAAAATATCACTCTCCTTTCTCTGAATGCATATTCTAAGACCTTGACCAAAAGGCAGCTGGCAGCACTTCTACCACTAGTAACAGCAACAATTTTACACATTTCTAAACGCTCAGTCTTTTATCTATATCAATTATGCTGTTGTAATATAATGTCTCAAAACATAACAAGTGAGGACCGTCAAGGAACTACATTTATTCATCTGCAACTACATTTGTGGGGTCTAGTATATGAGTTTTCTTTCTTTTAATGCTTAAACATTAAAGATTTATTTACAAAACTGGAGGATTTCCCACCCATCTTAACTTTCTTTTGCCAATTTTACATGTTGTTTTTATGTGTTGTCAAGTATGACTCATAACGACCAACAATCTAAACCTCGTCATATCCTGTTCCACCCTCACAATCTCTGACACATTCAAGCCCATTGCCACAGTCACCATTTTCAACAAATACATGGCAAGCACCTGCCCAATGCCAGGCATGGGCTCTTAAGTCATACCACAAAGGCAAGTCAGAGAGACCAGATCTCGGTCCACACTCTGTGTGCTGTGTAACCCAATGGCAAGGGTCCTGAGGCCCTGAGTGGTACAAATGAGTAATGCCATCTGATGCTAATGGGGAACTTGACCAAATGAGTTAGCGGAGAGGTACCTTGAAAAAGCCTTCTGGAGATTTACTTCTGAAAAAAACCAACCACTGAAAACTCTCTAGAGCACAGTCTCTTCTGATCCCCATGTGGTCACCATGAGTCTGAACTGAGTCAATAGCAATTGGTTAAAGTCAAAATGCATTTAGAGAGGGAACAATAAATCTCAATCCACTATCTCAGGTTAAAAATAACTGAAGACTTCCCATTAAGGAAGCCTTGGTGATTGTTTTTATGTGCTGTCTAGTCACCTGTGACTCATAGTGACCCTATGTACAACAGACCTAAACCCTGCTGTCTCCTGAGACAACCATATTTTCTCTGACACACCTACCCCCATTACCCCAGGCACTGAATCAATCCATCTCATCAAGGGTCTTCCTCTCTTGCTCTGTCCCTCCACCCTCCCAAGTATGACGTCCCTCTCCAAGGATTGGTCCCTCTTTGCAACATGTCCAAAGTAGGTCAGATGAAGCTTCAGAATTCTTGCCTCCAGGAAGCAGCCTGGTTGTACCTTCTCTAAGACAAACTTGTTTGTTCTCCCAGCAGTCCACTGTATATTCAATACTCTTTTCTAGCACCACAGCCCAAAGGCATTAATTCTTCTTTTGTCACCCCTAGTCATTGTCCAGATCTCTGATGCCGACAAAGTAATTGCAAAGACTAGGGCCTGTATCTGGCACACTTTGGTCCCCAGAATGACATCATTGCTCTTCAGTACTTAGGAGAGGTCTCTGACAGCAGACTTTCCCAATGCAATTTGTCTTTTTATTTCCTGGCTGCTGGTGCCAAGAGTGTTGACTGTGGAGCCAAGCAAACTAAAACTGTGAACAATCTCAATCTCTTCACCATCTGTCTTGATGCTGCCAATAGGCTCAGGGGTGAGAATCTTTGTTTTCTTGATGTTGAGCTTCAATCCATATTGAAGGCTGAAGTCTTTGACCCTCTGCAGCAAGCACTTCAGGTCCTCCTCAATTTCAGCAAGCAGGGTTGTGTCATCCACATAACACAGATTATTGATGAGTCTTCCTCCAATCCTGATACCACATTCTTCCTCATAGAGCCCAGCCTCCCAGATATGCTGTGTTGCATATAGATTGAAAAGGTATGGAGATAGGACACATCCCTGGCGTATATGCTTCCCAATTTTGAACCATTCAGTGTTTCCCTACTCTGTTCTGACAATTGCCTCAGGTTCAAGAATAGATTTTACATAAATATGATCAAGTGTTCTGGGATTATCATTCTTCTCAGCGTTGGTTAAACACTCAGCTGCTAACTAACTAATAGGTCAGCAGTTCAAAAACACCCAGTAGTATTGTGGGAGAAAGACCTAAGGATCTGCTCTTATAACTATTACAGGTAATCATATGCTTTGGAATCATTCTACTACTCAGTCACATGAGGTCCCTATGTGTCAAAATTTATTCAATAGCATCCAACAAACTATTCAGTAGCATTGTTGTGAATTTTCTCTCAAGCTTATTTTAGCATTTTTAAATATTCCATCATTTTAATCAGTTTATTTTATTTCCAAATCTATTCACAAAAACAGGTTATATTGTGATTATGCTGCTAAACCTAATGTAAATATTATATACTACAATTTATTATACATTAGTATACATTCTCCACTATCAACAAATAAAAGGCTAACATTAAAAAGATCATAGAAAATAACTTCTGGAAGACTTTGAATAAGAGAAAGGTAAGTGAGTAAGTGGGTAAGGAGCCCATTTTTATCCCATTGGATTTGACATTATCAGTGCATGCCAGTCCTACTACTTCCAAGTGCCATGGCCACATCACTTCGCTTGGAAATTTTTCTGGCCATCAAAGCCCACTATGCCCACCTTCAGTGCGAATTAGAAAGGCTCAAGGATTAACACATCTAGGAGCAGCCCTCCACCAGTGACTGAGAGAAGTGAGTAAATGCCTGGCTCCTTGGAAAGCATGACAGTGCTTGCTCCTTGGGGAGAACAGCACTGAGTCACGGAGTGCACCTTGCCTCCTACGGATTCCCAGCAGGGTGGTGTCTCAATTGTTCACAGTGACTCTTGGCTTGTTAATGCGTCCTTTATTGATTCCGTCTCTGCATGTCTCACTTCCGTATTCACCAGAAACCACTTCCTAGAACCACTGCCAAAATGTATTACTTGTACTTAAGTCTTTGTCACAGATTTGCTTCTTGGCAAACCCAAACTGTTCTTATACGCCTATTATCTTCAGTAAATAGATGTTAAGTCTATATGTTTTCCCCCTAAAAGAATTGGAATTCATGAAGAAAACGAATATTCCTTGTATGATTTGTTGTGTGCTATCTAATCAGAACTGACCCTCCAGAGGGTTTTGAGGTGGGAAATGACATGGGAGGAGATTATCGACCCTTCTTAGGGTTAGCAATATTGAACAAAAGGGAAAAACTAAGAATCATTTAAATTTGAACTTCAAACATTCATCCATCAAAGATTGAATGTTGTTGTTAGGTACTATTGAGTTGATTGTGACAGATAGCCACTCAGTGTACAACAGAAAGAAATGCTGTCCACAAACAATTGTGGTATCCTTGCAATTGTCACTATATTTGAGCCCAGATGGAGACCCACTGAGAGCCTTCCTCTCTTTTGTTGACCCTCTACTTTGTCCAGTGTTTTCTCTTGCTTCAGAGACTAGTGCTTCCCATTAGCTTGTCCAAAGTATACAAAATAGAGAGAATCTCAGCCTCTGTTCTAAGAAGCATTCTGGTTGCACTTCATCCAGATATTCAGAGAGATTACTAAAGTACTCCAAAGTACTGAAGAGCAATGATATCAGTCTGGAGACTAAGGTGTACCTGTTACAGGCCATGGTCTTTGAAATTACTTGCTATGCATCAGAGAGCTAGACAATGACTAGCTATGATAGAAAGAGAGTTGATGCCTTTGAGGTGTGGTGCTGGAGAAGAGTATTGAATATACCATGGACTGCTAGGAGAACAAACAAGTTCTTCCTGGAGAGGATGATGCCAGGCTGCTCCTTGGAGGCAAAAATTCTGAAGCTTCATCTGACATATTTTAGACTTGTTGCAAGGAGGGACCAGTTTTTGCAGAGGGATCTCATGCTTGGGAGGGTGGAGGGACAGCACAGGAGAGGAAGACCCTCAATAGAGGATTGATTCAGTCACTAGAGTAATGGGGATAGGTTTCTTGGAGACAATGAGATAGGCACAGGATAGAGCAGGGTTTAGGGCTGTCGTACATAGGGTTGCTATGAGTCACAGGCAACTCAATGGCACATAACTACAATATTGCTAGGAGTTAGGAGTCTTAAGTATTAAACAGGTCACGCTGATAACTACCATTGTGAGTTCACCAGCTGCTCAGCGTCAGAAAGATGGGGCAATCTGCTCCAGTGAAGATGTGCAGCCTTGGAAATCCAGTGAAGGGTCACCGTGAGTCAGAAATGATCTGATTACAATGAGTTTTGGTAGGGTTTTTTGTAACAAGGAATTTGACTACAGTAGGTCACTGTGCTAGGTGTTGAAGTGTGTGTATGTGTGTATATTTCCTTTCTTTAGAATGAAGGTTCCAGAGCACTTCCTAGACTTGTAGACGTCTTCATTCACCACTATTTGATACAAAGACAAGGGCAGATGCAGGAGAAGGAAAATTTGTCCGAGAGGAAAATATTTAATCAGACCTTGTGTGCTCTGAGAGTTAAAATGCCAATGGAGTCAAGCATCTCAGGAAAGATGTAGTTTCTCAGGGACACATTCTGATCCAGAGTTCCTGGGGTCTCCCTAGAAGTGGTCATGGAGGAGATGGAAAAACCTGACCTTTAAGTTCAACAATGCAGGCACTGAGGCAGATGCACTTGGCCTCCCTCAGAGATGTGCAGGAAACAGAATCATGAATTACATGGAATTATTTTTTCCAGGTGGGAATGTGGCCGCTATCTTCTAGATAGAAGGAGTGGAAGCAACAAATACAGGCTCAAGAGTCTACAAAATGCTAACAGGTTAAAAACAAGTTTACAAGAGGGTGGGTTCTGACAAGATAGTCGTGAGTCAATTTCAAACTCACAGGGACCTGATGTGACAGATTAGGATTTTCTAGGCTGTGATCTTTGTGGCCAGGCTGCCAGATTTCCCAACTGCAGTGTTAGGGGGTAAATTTGGAGGCATAGCATAGAATTCCAGTTAAGAGGTTGAAGATCGAATGCTGAGACTGACACCAGCTTTCAGTGGGAAGGGAGTAAGCAACCTTCAAGGTCTGCAAAATTGGGTACCAATGTTGCCACAGAACAGAGGAGGCATTTCTGTTTAAATAACAGAGGCAGCACAGGGATCGCTGTCAGACATCAGAAAATGTGTTACAGTAGGCAAACCACATTAGCTACTAATTTAATACAAAATACTTTCCCCAGAACAGGCTACATGTATTACAGGTGTGGGGGGGGGGGCGGTATTTACTTTAGCAAGCTCCGAGGAGTGGTGTTTATCTCATCAGCATACACCTTGCTCTCAGCCATGATACAGAGAAAATGTACAGCCTGGATAGGCTAACCACACTCCCGTCAAGAGGCAAACAGGCTTTAAACTAAACCAATTAGGGACGAGAAAACAGGAAGGGAGCTGTGGCCTTGCAGATTCTGTTGATCTGATGGCAAGCTTTGGAAAAGCTATTTTAGGCCTGAACTTTGACATAGTATTTTCAATTCTCATACAAGTCATTCAGAAAAAAGTCTTTCATAAAGGTTAGTTTTTTGTTCAAGCTCATTAACATGGATGAACCTGGAGGACGTTTTACTGAATAAAATGTCAGTCATGAAAGCATAAATACTGTATGGTTCCACTAGGAAAAAGTAATACACAGAAAGAAACACTCTGATGGTTAAGTAACTTAGTCCTTTACATTGTTGTTGTTGTATACAACTCAATTGTAGTTGACCCATAGCTAACTCTCCAGCCAGCAGGTTTTCAGGGACAGCACATCTCGCGGGAAGAGACTGTCATCCTTCTTCCATGGAGCAGCTGGATTTTTTGAACTGAATGCTTTGGGGATTGCAGTGAGGTTTCTTAAAATTAGGCCACCACAGCTTCTTTAGGAATTTTAATCTGACAACTCTTGGGGCAAGAGAATTTGTATATTTTGATAAGAGGTATCCTGAGTGCCAATCATAGAGTAGGTATTCAGTAAGCACATACTGGAGAAAAAGGATTAAACAAGTGGAGATACCAACCCTTGCCTTTGCATCCCAGAAATGTCTTGAAAATAGTCTCTTGGCAACCCCTTCTCAGTTCACAGAATGATCCTCTTTCTAGTACATAAAATCCCTGACCGTGATAAGTAGAACTAGAGTGAATAGTATATACTTCAGCTAAAAAGTTGTTGAAACTGGTCTCTCAAAGAAATGAAAGCTGTGACACAAAAACATATGCCCATGTTCACCACGGCATTATATGACATAATAAATTGATGGGAACAACTCAAGTGTCCATCAGTGGATGAATCAATAAACAATGGTACACACTATACTGTACTCATTGCCACTGAGTCAGAACCAGCACACAGCTGACACACGATAGAACATATACACAATGAAATACTGTGCAACATTTAAGAATGACAGCATGTACCACATAACCTGTGAACATGGAGGACATTACCCTGAGTGCAAGAAGTCAGTCACAAAATCACAAGCATTATGCAAGCTCACTATTATAAAGAGTTGAGGAAAAGTTTACACAGAAAAAAACAAATAAACCACTCTTTGATGGGAGAGAAGAGGAAGGGAAACAAAAGTCAGTTAAAAATACAAAACAAGAAATTGATATGATTTCTGAAGCAGAAGGATTCTAAATCAAGAAGTGTGTCCTTCCGAGAGGGGGTAAATGCTGAAGAACAAATCTGCAGACTTATCTATAT
This sequence comes from Elephantulus edwardii, assembly GCF_000299155.1. Taxonomy (NCBI): domain Eukaryota; kingdom Metazoa; phylum Chordata; class Mammalia; order Macroscelidea; family Macroscelididae; genus Elephantulus; species Elephantulus edwardii. Next base: position 7,599,319 of record NW_006399889.1, on the reverse strand, counting down.
GACCACAACTTGGGTGAGGGGCCCTGGGAGCAGAGCACATGACAAAACCTTGTGACAGCAAAAGCCCTGCATGTTTTATACGTCTTTTATAATGAAGCAACTAAGATCTCAAAACGTTTGTTAGTTGAAATTCATTCAATGAGCATTTACTGAGCATTTTCTACCTTTTTAAAGGCACCTCAGGAACATGATGATTGCACACTCAGCTGCTGAAGGGAAGACTGCCAGCTTGGACTCACTTGTAGCTTTGTGGGAGAAATGACCCATTATTGGCCTGCTCTTGTAAAGACTACAGCCTGGGAACCCTGTGGGCACTTCTACTCTGACCTATAGAGTCTCTGGTTGCTTGAATCAAGTTGCCAGCAATAATGATTTTTTTTAATGCCTCTACACATTAAAATTAAAGCAAATATTGCGTTGTTTTGTCTTTCACATGGTACTTTCAAATTACCATTTACAAATCTTTAACCAGCGCTTGGAACCAGACACGAGGACATCCAGAGGAGGTACACACTCTGTGCAACATTTTTCTTCAAAAAAATGTATCAACCATGTGCTACTTTGATAACAGGCAACAAAAAGACCAGAAAAGACTGGGAAATAATGGGCAAGGTCCAATGGTGATTGATTTTATGAAATATAATGCATGGAAATGATTGTATGAAACACAATATAAATGAAGAATAGTATGAAGCACCATGTATATGAACTTTGTAAGCAAACCAATATAAAATAAAAAAGTATAATAAACCAGTGCAACACAGTTCACTGAGACTTTAGCTGAGATACTTTGAGAAGGATAAAAGCAGACATTTTATTTTATTATTATCTTCCTTTCTTTTCAATGACATTTACACATCATTGAATTTCTATGTCTTGCATTGAAATCTAATCTTTTTTTTTTCTTTGCTGTCAAGTCAGAATTAATTCATAGCTAACCCTACAGTGAGTTTTCAAAGCCTTCTAACCACACAGGAGGAGGCTGTCCGTCTTTCTCCCCTGGAGCTGCCGTGAATTTGAACTGCCAGAAAGGTGCTGCCTTTGAGTTAGCTGCACAAGTCCCTACAGACTACACCACCAGTCTCAAATGAAGTGTCTAAACAAAAATTGTAAGCAAAACCCAGAATTCAAGTCAATGGTCAAATACTTAAGAAGTCCTTAGAACACAACGGGTAAATAAATGATTGGCTTACCTACCAGATTTGATTGTTCAAACCCATGAGACACTTTACAAGGCAAATATGTGGCTGTCTGCTTCCATAAAGACCTACAGCCTTGGAGATGCTAAGGGGCAGTTCTATTCTATTCTGTAGGGCCACTAGGTGTTGGAGTCAGCTCAATGGTAGATTTAGACTTTTGTTTGTTTGTTTTGTTCTTGGTCAAATAATTTGCTATAAGAGAACAAACAAGTCTGTCCTGGAGAGAGTGAAACCAGGCTGCTTCCTAAACGAAAGGATTTTGAAGCTCTGGCTCACATACTTTGGGCATGTGGCCAGGAAGGATCAGTCCTTGGAGAGTGGAGTCATGCTTGGAAGGGTGGAGGGACAGCACAGGAGAGGAAGATTCAGGATGAGATGGATTGACTCAGTGACTGGAGAAATGGGAATAGGTCTGTCAGAGAAGATGAGATTGGCTCAGGACAGGGCAGGGTTCAGAGCTGGTGCAGAGAGGATCGCGATGAGTCGCAGGCAACTCATTGACACACAACAACAACTAGTACACAGACATATGTGTTTAGGATTAACAAACAAGTTGAGAAAAGAATTAGATGGAACTCTTCTTTCAGATGCCAGCTCTGTCCTCTACTTCCTGTGAGTGTTGACAGGCTGTCCAGGCTCTCTGGTTATCAGTTTCCTTATCCAAGATGCAAATAATCACTTCTCTGTAAGGGAGTGCTGTGAGCCTCTGTGTGCAGAGTCCTTAATTCTATTCTGGAGGCAGAGTTGAGCAATCCTCAGATAGACCGACCATGATGTTTGCCTTCAACTTCGAATTGACCTACAGCTGACCCTCCAGCGGGTTTCCAGAGGCAGATAATTAATTGCATTGAAGGAGATTGCCCATCCTACTCTGGCTGAGCATCTGATGGATTCGAACCACATACCCTTGGGATTACAGGGATGTGTCTCACCACTGGGCCACCAGAGTGCCCTAGGTAGACCATGGGGGAGAGAAATCAACTAAAGGGGACAAAAGGTCAGAATTGTCTGAGGGGCTCGCTCCATATCCCTCTTTGAGTCCCTTCCCTACAATGAGAATCACTGCCATCAGGAGTCACTGACAGCAGCAATGTGCGCCAAAGCAAAGACCCAGCACAGCCGTTACCGCAGCACATACACTAGCCTCTCCGTGTACATTGTGATCAGGTGTGAAGCTGCTTGTACGTCTATTGACTTACCCTGCTGTTGAGGAGTTCTGGTAGAGCAGAGTTTAAAGCGTTTGGCTGCAAACCAAAATGTCAGTGTTTCCAACCCACTGTACGTTCATGGGAGAAAGACTGTCTAGTTTGCATCGGTAAAGATTCGTGGCCTTGGAAACATTGTGGGACAATCCTACTCTGTCCTACATGGTGGCTCCGTGTCAGGATAGGCCCTGTGGAAGTGTGTATTCTACTTTCTGAGTCCCCGGGCAATGTGAAGGGTTAAAACTTTGGAACTAACTAAAAGATTGGCAGTTTGAGTCCACCCAGAGAGGTGCCTAGAAGAAAGACCTACTGATCCATTTCTGAAGAATCAATCACTGAAAAGTCTGTGGAGTTCTGTGATGCACTTTGGGATTACCAAGCAAGTCCAAGCAACTGGCTGTTTTACCACTGCTGCCTTCTGACTCACTTTCTCCCACTCCTTTTTAACTCGCTTCAAAAACCAACAGCCTCTCCCTAGCGGAAAGATTAAAACAATGTGCTCCCATAAAAACTGGCAGCCTTAGAAACTCGCCAGAGCATCACTCTGAGCCAGAAGTGATCAGCTGGCAGTGGGGTTTTGGTTTGGTGTGGGCCCTTGAGACCCGAGTCTCTGATCCAGTCAGAAAGGTCCAATATTTGCAGATTTACCAAAACTCATTGTGAACACCAACAAATCTAAACTACCTGTGTATATTGTTGCTGTTATTGTTACGTGACATCGAGTAGAATATGACTCATATCGACCCTACGAACAACAAATCTGAACCCTGTCCTATCCTGTGCCATCCTTATCATCTCCAACACACTTGGATTCATCCCAAGACATCAGATAATATCACAGACTTCATCTATAAACCCACAGTAAGCTTATTAAATTAAATGGAGTCTTTAACATTGGTGAATAAGAGGGAATTAAAGTTTTCAAAATATATGACTCTTTGCTAATTACATGACAGTCATTAAATTCCTTCGTGTTGTGGGATCTGAAATAGGAAGTGGGGCAAGATTATTTTTTAACGTACCACTGTCAGACCTCAATTTGCTCACTCTCACAGAATAGCCATCCAACACAGATAACAGGGTCAGACTGCGTGGTCTGTATCATGGCAGGAAATCTCCTGAGCAATGCAGAGATTAAGGGGCATCATGACATGTCATGTCGCCCACTAACCGATCTACACTGATCCTCAAGACCATTTTGTGTTGTCTTGTCTATAAAGCAATTAGGTCAATTAGTTTGTCATTTCCAAAGCATCTCAAGGCTTCTTGTCTTGGAAAATTATGTATTAGAATAAAGGCTTCTTTCCTAGCACCAAGATTTCCTTTACTCTCCATTCAAAGTAGCTTTTCCCTCCCTGCCAGGTGGCCTGGTTAAAGCTGCATGCTGAGATCATGGAAAGAAAGGCATAGTTGCCCATTCAGTCTAGTATGCTGGAGTCAGTCAGCACCAACCACCAGCCAGTGACCATGGAGGGGATTCAGACTCATGGTGGCCCCCTGTGCATCAGAGAACTTTGCTTCCAAGGGTTTTCAGTGGCTGATTCTCTGGGGTGGTCTATTATCAACTTTTCCATCAGAATATTACCCATTTGAATTACTCTGGGATTATGGCATTGGCTTAGTTGTTGCTACAAGGTGCCATTAAGTCAAGTATAACTAAATAGTGACCCTATGAAGAACAGATCTGAAACTTGTCCTATCCCATGCTATCCTCTCAATCTCTGAAACACTTGATCCCATTGCTTCAGTAAGTGTCAGTCTATCTGATTGAGGGTTTTCTCCTCTACCATTCCTCAACCTTTCAATCATGTTGTCCATTTCCAAGGAATAGGGCCTCCTAGCAACATGTCCAATGTATGTGACATGAAGTTTTACTGTCTTTGCTTCCATGGAGCACTGGCTGCACCTTCTCTAAGACCTATCTGTTCTTTAGGCAGTCCATGGGATCCTCAATACTTTTCTCTAACACCACAATTCAAAGTCATCAATTCTGTCATCCTTATTCACTGTCCATCTCCCAGATGCATAGTAAATGTTTGAAAAGACCATGGCCTGATTTAGGTGCACCTTAACTCAAACTGATATCATTTCTCCTCAATAATTTGGAGAGGTTTCTGACTACAGATTTTCCCAGTTCAATTTGTCTCCTAAACTGCTGACTGCTGGTTGTAGTTGTTGTTATTTGCCATCGAGTCACTTGGGACTCTTAGCAACTCTATGTACAACAGCCCTAAACCCTGCTCTGTCCTGTTGTAATTTTATTGTCTCCAATACACCTATCCCCAATACCCCAGTGACTGAATCAATCCATCTCATCGAGGGTCTTCCTCTCCTGCGCTGTCCCTCCACCCTCCCAAGCATGACTTTCCTCTCCAAGGATTGCTCCTGTCTTGCAACACGTCCAAATCATGTCAGATGGAGCTTCAGAATCCTTGCCTCTGAGGAGTAGCTTGGCTTTACCCACTCCAGAATGTACTTGTTTGTTCTCTTAGCAGTCCGTGATATATTCAGTATTCTTCTCCATCATCTCAGCTTAAAGGCATCAACTCTCCTTCTATCATCACTAATCATTGTCCAGCTCTCTGATGTATAGCTAGTAATTGCTAAGACCATGAATTGTTTACACCATAGAAATCTGCAAATGACACAAAATCAATGCTGTTATGCTCGTTTTCTTTCTTTCTTTCTTTCTTTCTTTCTTTCTTTCTTTCTTTCTTTCTTTCTTTCTTTCTTTTCTTTGTTTTGTTTCAGAGAACCATCTGTTTGACATTTATCCTAGCCAACCCCCGTTTCCAAAGTGAACTTCCTGTGCTGAGGTCTTTCCCAAATTTAACTTAATCTGACCAACTCTCACTGCTTCTCAGTTGTGATCACATCCCCACTGAGATATTAAATGTTACCACTGAATACCATTTTCTCTGCTAAATGGCAAGAAAGACAAGAAGAAGGAGGGGAATGTAGACCCCATCTGTAAGGCTTAGGCCTCAAAGTATGGCAGAACCATCCACATGCATCAGCCTGAAGATGCTCTTGCCGCCAATGATGTGGGCTTCTCTGTGGCAGGTGGGAGAAAAGAGATGGGTATAAAATAAAATAAACCAACAAGAGGCAGGGAAACATTTCTGGAGTTTTTAATAATCTTAATGGGAACTAAAGGGATCCGTCTATCATTCAAGCTACTGCTACCCAAGCATTTACTCTACTCTTATTGAGATGCCTCTGTTCCTCCTTGAGTACAGGAAAAGACAAAATAATAGAGACTCCGAGACGGTGGACGGTGCAGAAGGAGAAAAGGGAAATCTAAAATAGGATCCTTTGCCTACCTTTTGGTAATAGTTGTTTTTGTTGATTCTCAAAATAAACAGGCCTGCAATCCTTTCCACCATCTCCCAATATTTGTCCATAGGAGATGAAGATATTTGTCAGAACAAGACATCCTGCTGACTTTAGGAGGGAATTAAAAAAAAAAGGAAGCTACAAAACTCACCAGAGGGTCAGCAATAGGTCAGTTCCAACTCTGCGGTTCTCAACAAGTGAATTAAGAAGCACGATTGCTTTAGCGCATTGATAGTTCGCATATTTTGGAGGCTATGTTGCTACCTCCTCTAGTCCAGATTTATGGTAGTCACTCACCATTTGTGGTTACTGTGCTCTTGAAATGAGGCAAAGTCTGAGCTGAGATGCACTAAATGTATTACACATTCTATTTGGAAGACCTGATTAACCAAAAACTCAAAACTATCCCAAGGATTCTTATATTAAATAACTGTCAGAATCATAATACTTTGTTGGGTTAGGCTAAATAAAATCAATTTCTCCTGTTATTCTTTCATTCTTTTTTTTAAAATGTCATCTTATGAAATGAAATGTTGTGCTTCACCTGTGTCTCACATTGTGTTTTTATTGAGCCATTCTGTGTTATATTGTGTGGGTCTCACAAATAGTCCTTGAATTGTTCATGCAGCTTCTGTGGAATACTCTTTGTGACAGGGAACTCATTACTCCCAAGCAGCCTAAAGAAATTTCACTGGTCTTATTTTAATCCTTGGACCCATAAAGACTGTTAACCATCTTGCACATGAAAAACATTCAGGATGAATCAGTGATAATGCCCAACTCAGCATCCCAGCTGTCTTCTCTCTTGGAAGTCAATTACTCTTCCTCTAGCACCGGTTACTAATTGACAGCTATACCTTGTAGGGAGTTCTAGGGCCAAGCAAGTAAGAAGTTGCACTGTCAACTCAAAGGCAGGCAATTCTAATCCACCAGATGCTCCACAGGAAAAAGATGGGCAATCTCTACCCTTGTAATTTACAGTCCCTGAAACCTGGCTGAAAGGTCAATTATGAGTTGGTTGCAACTCCACAGTAATGAGCTCTTCCTTGTAGCCATTACTAAAGGGAAATATTACCTTAGACCCCAAGGATCTTCTCTCAGTGTATTTCTTGGGAAACCTCTCCTTTAAGCATTCAAGGTAGTTGGAAAATGACTGGACTATCAGTTTTAAGGCAGTTCTGAATGGATGCCACTGAGTTGACTTCCTAATGTAGGAAGGGAAACTCACTGCTCTTAATAGTTAATAAAAGCCCTTATTTTGAACCACATACTGCTTTAAACACTTCACACATTGATCACCACACACACCCAATCATCACAACAGCTGATGGGACATGTTACATATGAGTCCCATTTTATGAAACCCCTATTTTATAAACAAAGAAACTAACCCACAAAGAAATTAAGTCAGTTGCCCAAAGTCACAGTACTAGAGATGCTGCCTTCTCTTGGTTTTTACAGGAGCTCTAAAGTCACAGTACGTAACGTATCAGTTGGCTAACCACAAGGTTGGCAGTTTCCTGAAACACTCAAGGGTTCCATGGGTGCAAGATGAGGTAGTCTCTTCCCCGTGCCACTTACAGCCTTGAAAACCTGATGGAGTGTCATCATTAATCAGTAGAATCAACTCAAAGGCAGTGACTTGGGTTTGGTTAGAGGTACTTCTAACATTTTTGCTATGTTCCATTGAGTATCCATTCATAGCAACCCCATGTGACAGAGGGAAACTGCCTCTTAGGATTTTCTGGACCTTAATATTTAGGGCAGGGTGCTCTGGTGGCTTAGAGGTAAGGAATTCACTGCCAACCCAAACCCAAAGGAGTACAGTTGGAATCCATTAGCTGCTCTGTGGGAGGAAGATAGGCATTGTCCCTCTGTGAGATTAACTGCTTCTGAAAACCCACTGGAGGGTGGGCTATTCATCTGTCCGACTTGATGGTACCCAATGACAACAATGTCTAGAGCAAGGTTCAAATCCTTTGATCAGAGGCTCACTATGAGTTGTAATTGACTTGATGGCATCTAATGACAAATATTTACATAGGAAGCTCTTGTGACATAGCAGAGGGGCCGACCAAATCCACTAATTGCTCTGTGAGAGAATGATGGGCAACCCCCTCAGGCGATCTATAGTCTCTGAAAATCCACTGGAGGGTCAATTATGAGTCCAATTGGAGAACAATGTCCAAAAACAACCATTAAGAGGGCAAGCTAGAGACCAGGTCTGTAGCAAGTTGTCCTGTTCACCTGGGGCTGCACATACGTGGTGGTTCTAATCATTTAGCCCCCCCGCTCTTTGAGAGAAAGTCGCCCAGTTTTCTCCTTTTGTGACTTGTATCCTCAGAAGCTTGATGGAGGGTTGCTGTGAGTCAGACCTGACTGGACAGCAGTGAGCTTGAGTTTTATTTGTTTCAGGCTTTTGTTGTTTAGTCTTTACCGAAGCAGATCACCAGGCCTTTGTCCTGTGGAACTGCTGGGCAGGTTCTCACCACCATTTCAGTTAGTGACGGATTGCTTAACTACTTTGCTATTAACACATTTTTTTGTCTGCATAACACTGTTTAATCCTGCTTAATGCTTATTATAATGTGCCCTTTTCAGTGCTCATATCTTGGTATGTTTCTGGTGGCAAGAATTCAGTTAGCCATCCTCTTCATCCTCTGGACTAAAGGAGTTCTGGTGGCCTAGTGGTAAGAAGCTGCCCTGCAATCTCGAAGGCACATGGTTTGAATATCCTAGCTGCTTTGTGGGGAGAAGGGTGTGCAATCTCCTCTAGTGTGATTTACTGCCTCTGAAAAGCTTGCTGGAGGGTCAGGTAACACACAGTGACGGGCAGTGTCATTGGCATAAACAGTGCTCAGTAAACAATTATTGATTGGGCTGAAAAACAAACAAAAAAGACCAAACAAAAACTGCAATGCTGTGGAGTCAGAACCCTCTCAGAGCTGACCCTCCAGACGCTTTCTGGGGCTATAAATTACAAGAGAGGATATTACCCATCTTTCTCCTGCAGAGAAGCTGGTGGACTTGAACCGCCAGAGAGGTCAGCAGAGCAACTCCCTACTGACGAGATCACTAGCACTCTCTAGAAATGGAAAATCAGGAACTTAATAATCAAGGTGGAACTTCCTCTTATATAATCACCAAATAGCACAGGGAGGGAACATTTTACAAGCTCACTCAGAGGTTGAATCAGGCTGTGTCTGAAGAAACACAGAAAGACTCAATAAGGTCTTTATTTGATAATTTGAAAAAGCTCTGAATCAGTCTGCAGTAAGGAAGAAGGAAGCTTGCTTTGGCCATAGTTTGAAAGATCTGGAATGCAGCCAGGGACAGATTTGTTAGCAATATATACAGTGTCTGACTAGAATGGCTCACAGAAAAAGAAAGCTATGTTGTAAATATCACAGGGAATCCCTTTGGAGAGCATGCTCTGTGGTCCTGTCCTTAGACCTAGAAAGAGGGGTGACATGGTGCTGCCTTCCCCCCCCCAAAAAAAACCACACTCAGAAGAGATTTGTGGGGTGTTAGGTGGAAATAATGAGCATTGAAAATCAGAATTAATAAATTACCAAGAAGGATGATGGGATGAAAGAGGGGAGAAGAACACAGAGTTTGCAGAGCTCAGAGCAGCACCGCAGTCCTGCCCAGCATCCCCCTCCTCCTACTCTGCAACATCCATGCCCAGCAGCCAGGTGGAGGCTGCAGGCTGAGCCCCAGGGCTCCCGAGGTGGGTGTTCTGTCGCGACTCTTATGAAGGTGGATAGACAAGGCATCTACAGCTGACCCAGGAGGGAGGTTTACCAAAGGTTCCAAGCCCAACTGAGGCCTCCACCTCCAAGCAGACTTACCCGACAGCAGAACAGCCACCTGAACAAGAGAGAGAAGAACCAGCAGCACCAAGCTTGTGTCCTTTGCTTCCATTGATGATGAGGAGGGGATTGGAGGGGGGGGGCAGAAAAAAGCCAGGACAATGAAGGCACCAGATGACCCCCCTCCAACCAGGGCTGCTCAGCTGAAAAGAAGTGTGGAGGAAGCTCTCACTTTTAAAGGGCTCTCCTATGTAGGGGAAACCTCCAATAAGGAGATATCCTGTCACATGAGAGTGTTTGGAAAAACAGGAATTCAAAGTGACAACTTTGCTTTGTAAGCTAACTTCTGAGAAGAGCAGAAATAGAGGAAGAGAGAAGGACACACGTGGGAGAAGGGTGAGGCGGCGGAGGAGGCACTGGTCCACGGAGCAGGAGAGACGCCAAGCAGCCTTGGGTCTGCTGTCCACTCGATGGGGCTGGGTGGCAACATACATAACGTCCTGAGCCAGAAGTAGCCGAACCAGGGGCGCCTCTGGCAGCCAAACCACGCTCTAAAGCCACAGGCACTTACCGGGCAGTTTTTGGGAAGGAAGCAACACATAGTTAAAGGCTAACACAGATTCTCCTCCACATTCAGTTCTTGGAATGTTTCTTTCTTTCTTTGAAAGCTGCCGTAGAAACATACCACACAATGTTTTACATCTCTTGTTGGAAGAAAAGGAAAAGGAAGGTTAAACCATAAAAAGATCTCGATTGAACCAGGAAAGGGAACAAAATAGATGAAAACCAGAGGAAACTGTGGTAAAGTGTTTGCACCAGTAAAGGTCCAGTCTAGTTCCCTCCTAAAAGCCCTAGAAGCCCTAAAAGAGCAGTGGGCTCAGTGCAGGACTCTATCCCAAAGATCAGAGAACACTGGTGGCTTCATGGTAAGCAAGTGTAATCCTGGCCCAAAAGCACACAGCTTGACCCTACTGGCTGCTCTGAAGGAGATCTCCTGCGTCATTCATGGCCTCTGAAAACCAATCATGAGTCAGTTCCAACTGCACAGTACATAACAACATCCAAAAGACCAGAGTTTCAAGCCTCACAGCAGAAGAAAAATGAGACCATCTGCTCTCATGAAGACTTAGAGCTCCAGAAACCCAATAGGGACATTCTGCTCTGTCCTATAGTGACCTTCTGAATCAGAATCAATCTAATGGCACGAGTATGGGCCCAGACCCAACTACAATGATCCTCCACAGGATCACATGAGTTTTCTTGCAATAAAGAGAAAATCCGATTGTTAAGTGAGAAGATATATAATAATTTTGTAGCAAGTGCAAGCCTTTCTTTGAAAACTGTTAATAGATCTCTCATAAACACAGGAATAAGCCCCACAACACCTAATTCTTATGTAAAAAATGAATTCAGAATCATTTGGAGTGGATATCATAATCAGATAGCCAACTGACAACTAAACTGTGGGAAATGCTAACAAATAAAAGAGCAATGTTGCCACTGTTGTAGAATGAGGCTGGCATTGGGGTGGGGGTAAGACTGAGAAAAACTGGATGAAATATGTTTACGGCATTGAAGTCTATGGG
>NW_006399889.1:7572743-7588001 GCF_000299155.1 Elephantulus edwardii | reverse complement strand
AATCCCAAAATCTCTGTAGATGTTCATTGAAATGAAAAATAAACAATCTAAATTTTAAAAAAAAAAGAGCAATGTTTCCAGAAACATAGTGTCTTAAAAATATTTGTATGAATATTTTATTTTCAAGAGTAAAGCTACAAGTCACCATATTTATGATAAATTAGAAATTATTTTCCTAGTAAGAAATATGTTGTAGTTCTCTTACTGATTTAGGGTTGTTTTTTTTTTAACATTATAAATTTAAGGATATTCTTAGAGGAAGAAAAAAGATAGATAAAATATAGAACAAAATAACAATGTTTCTTTTATAAGAAGTCACGGCTCCACTGATGAAAAAAAAAAATCTGGTTACAAAAAAGAGTGAATTAAATAAAATTATTTCTTCCTAAGAAGATTTGCTGATTTATCATGGAAAAAGTATTTTAAATGAGCAATTTTTGGCTTTTAATTGTGAATTACTTCTATAGACTTCAAAAAGTTTTAATATGGTTTTATATTAGAGTCAGAAGCAAATAAAGTATAAATGACTTTTCTCCACCCCTGAAAGGTCTGTTGTGTGCCATAATTGTGTGAAATCGGTGTCTGGGTTTAATTTAGAGGGAAGACAATGGTTCCACAAAAAGACTGACCTCATAACAGTGGCCTTAGTAAAACAAAGATTTTCAGGTTAGGAGATATATATAAACAAGGTCAAAACAGAAAAACCACTCCTCAACTCTTGCTACCTGCTTTCTACCTTTCTATTAAGTTTTAGTTCTTATTTTTGGTTAGATGTTAATGGTGGTTGTTTCAGAACAGTTTCGTTTCCTCCTAGACTGTTTCTTTCTCAACCATCACCACCTCATACCCAATCAAGTTAGTATGAGATGAACTTACTCTGCTTTGTCTGAAATACTTCCAAGTAAACTAGCTCAGTGAATTCTTTGGTAATTTTTTTTTTAAGGGAACTTAACTTTTAGTGGGGCATTGGATCCAATGGTATCCAAGTTGGTTTTTTTTTTTATTCAACCACTAGAAGAAAAAAAACAAGGCATGACAACAGAGTTTAAAAAAAAACTTTAGAAGATGAAATCAGTGTTTGTTGTTGTTAAGTGCTATCAAGCCATAGGCGACTCATGGTGACCCTGTGAATGAAAGACCTGAGCACTGTTCATAGTTTCTGGAAGCAAGCCATTTTGGAAGCGGATGCCACTCCTGCTTCCAAGCTTGTTTTAATCAGGGAGCACCACCAAACACTGTCCACCATGGATAACCATTATCACATTTGACACATCAGTGTCACAGTGTTTAGCATCACAGAAACCACAAGTTACCTCTGTACAGCAATGCACAGACCAGTGCTATACCACCTAGAAGAATGTTTGACAAAAAACAATTTAAGCCAGGCTTGAGTGTCACAAATTAAAATCACCCACTTTGGGCTTGGTAGCATAACTTTCTGTCCACTAGGCCAATGTAGCTCTCTCTGTGTTGTTGTTGATATTATTGTTAAATGTCATTGAGTCATAGATGATTCATGGCAACCTTATACAAAAGAATTCAACACTGTTCACAGAGTTTCTGGAGGCAAGCTATTTCAGAAGTGGATGCCGCTTCTGCTCCCAAGGAATCAATATGGCAAGCAGTAATTCTTTGTTAGAAAGGAAAGATTATAGGGAAAGCCATCAAACACCGCACCTACTACGCAGCCTGCCAGTATTGCACCGACTCATTTTATAGAACAGAAAAGTAAACCTTTATTAAGACATGAAAGCTATAATGAGCTCTGCTATCATCAATCATCTCCCTTCCTCATTTTAGATGCATTAAACAAGAATAGTCACTAGGAAAGGATCAATAAAAACTACAGAAACCCTCAGGGAGAGGGACTGGCACAATGACCATAACAATTGTTGTCAGTTGTTGTTAGGTGCTGTCAAGTCGAGTATGACTCGTAGCAACCCTATGAACAAAGTATCTCAACCCTGTTCTATCCTGTGCCATCCTCACACTTCCTGACACACAAGAGTTCATTGAAGCAGTCACCATGTCAGTCAGTCAACCTGGTTGAGGGTCTTCCTCTCCTTCACTGACTCTCCACTCTTCCCAACAACATGTCCCTCTCCAAGGTATAGGCCCTCCTAGCAACGTGTCCAAAGTATGTGAGTTGGAGCCTCAGCATTCTTGCCTCCAAAGAGCACTGCGGCTGCACCCTGTCCAAGACATATCTGTTCATTCTCTTGGCTGTCCATGGGATGTTCAGTGCTCTCCTCTATCACCACAGATCAAAGAAATCAATTCTTCTTCTGTCACCCTTATTCATTGTTTAGCTCTCAGATGCATAGCTAGTAGTAATAGGAAAGACTCTGGCCTGATTCAGATGCACCTTAGTCTTCAAACTGACATCACTACTCCTCAATAATTTAGAAAGATCCTTAACTGCAGATTTACCCAGTGCAACGTGTCTCCTTATTTCCTCACCAAGGATGTTAATTGTGGATCCAAGAGGAAGCTGTTGACAGTTTTCATCTCCTCTCCATCCATTATGACGCTGCCTATCGGTCCAATGGTAAGAATCTTTGTTTTCCTAACATTGAGATTCAATCCATACCGAAGGCTGCATTCCTTGATCTTCTGCAACAAATGCTTCTTCAAATCCTCCTCACTTTCAGCAAGCAAGGTAGTATCATCTACATAACTCCTTCCAGTCCTGATGTCACACTCCTCATAGAGCCCAGCGTCTCAGATAATTTGTTTAGCATACGGATTGGATAGATATGGAGAGAGAATACAGCCCTGGCACACTCCCTTACCAATTCCAAACAATGCAGTGCTCCCCTGTTCTGTTCACATAATAGCCTCCTGATCCAGGTTTAGGTTCCACAGGAGCATAATCAAGTGCTCTGGAATTCCCAATCTTCTCAATGTCAGCCACAACTTGTCATGATCCACACAGTCAAATGCCTTTGCTTAGTCAATAAAGCACAAATAGATATTCTTCTGGTATTCCTTACTTTCACCCAGGATCCATCTGACATCAGCAATGATATCCCTGGTGCCATGGCCTCTTCTAAATCCTGCTTGAATTTCTGGCAGTTCCCCATCCATGTACTGTACTTACTGTACTAACTCCAACATTAGGGTCAACATTATCAATGATTACAAAGATGGTGAAGTGATGGGCAAGGTTTCATTCTGTCATACAGAAGATCACCATGAGTCAGAGGCAGTTTGATAGAAGGCTACAAACAACATCAGAAGCCATGAGAATTGCAAGATAAATTTAATGTTACTTTTAATCACTCAATATATACAACTCTCAAGGTTTCATTCACATACTTTGCCACAATAATATTAAATACCATACATTTGAACTTTATAAACATGTGCATACTCTTAAAATAAAAAAATTAAATTAAAAGCTCATTTACCCACTTTTGTAATGTCCATGCCTTCATTTATTGTGTAAAGTGTTGCAACTTTTCTAAAACATCAGGCAAATTCATATTCAAATATGAGATGCAAAATGTGGTCTAAACTCAAAAAATGACTAGCTTCTCATTTTATCTTACCATAGTTCACCCCCCAAAAAAAAATTCAACAGAAAGATAAATGTAAACTTATACTAAATATTTCAAAATTTAGGAATAATATTGATCAGTCATTTGGTATAGATTTTCCATAGTACATGAAATAATTTGAAAGCAATTATTTGTGCATTTTTAAAGTCCTCTTAATTACTGTTAAATGTCTATAGAGTTGATAGGTTAAGATACAGACACAGTGTCTGTTAAGATTTATACAGTGTGTCCAGATCTCCTTAGATTGCCTTGAAAGATTTTTTTTCCTTGAAAATTAATTGGGAATTTAGAAAAACAAATTCAAACTATTTTAGTAAAGTACGGTGATTTGGATTCTATGAGAATTCACAGGAGGGACATACAAATGTCAACTTCTAGCTGTATATCCTACAAAGTGCTCACTTTTGAACATACAAGGCCATCAGAGCTCCCTCATATATAAATCTTATGTAATAAAATGTATATGGATAGAGACAGAGAAGGAGTCTAATGCAACCTTGAGATTGTTGTCATTCTGCACAAGTGTGAATTTTAAATTATTATTCTTCAAAGGATGAGCAGAGACACAGGGTGTGGGGAAGAAACTGGAAAATTAATTTCATTTGGAGACTTGTTTCTCAGGGACTTGGTGCTATCAAAATACCTGGCATTTAACAAATTATTTTTTTTTCTACACACAATGGGCTGAGCATATTCCTATCTTATTTAATCCTTTTAACTGTATTAACTCACTCATTCATTGCCGTAGACTTGTAGGAGACCCTCTAGAGGGTTTTCAGAGACTAAATCACACAGAAGGTTACTCATCTGTCTCCCATGGAGCAGCTGGTGGATTCAAAGGCCTGTGGGCTGGGGGTACAGCTCCTTACCTAGTAAGTACTGAAAACATCTGGGTAATGAAAAATACACTCAGAAAGGATCTGAAAGTTTGGAGATTGGAGTCTATCTAGAGGTGCCTTGGAAGAATGGCCTGGAGATAAACTTTCTAAAAATCAGCTATGGAAAATCCCATAGAGTACACTTGTACTCTGTCTCCAGTTGAAGCTGATGGCAGCTGAGGTAGTATTATTATTGTGTTTTACTAAGTGAGGACACTGGGTCCCACAGTGGTCAAGGTACTTTCCCCAAATTATACAACCAGAATGAAGCTTTTAAATGCAGCTAGAACACAAGGAAGGTTAGGGAGTGAGTGGAGTGTGGCTTGAAGTAAGAGCTCTGGTTGTGTAGTGGTTAAGTGTTCAGTTGCCACTTTAAAGGTCAGAGATTCAAACCTGCCTGCCACTCCACAGGAGAATGATGTGTGAGTCAGCTTCTGACAAGATTACATCTCAGAAATCCTATGGGGCAGTTCTACTCTGCCTTACAGGATCACCGTGGGTCAGAATTACCTGAGGGAAAACAGGTTTGGGAAGTGGCAAGGTAGTTACACACTCTTAAGCAATATGTCAAGGAGTCTTGGTCTAACACTTTTTAGCATCAGGAAATTCCTTTTTCTACTATAAATACGAGACTACCCTACTGGATTTAAGGCAAATTATTTAATTATATATGTAATTCTTTTAGCATCATGTTATCAGTGATATATTAGCACATAAGATAGATTATTTGTGATTATACCTGTAAACTCCAGTTTTAAACAGGGTTCATACTAGATTATTTTTATAATGCTCTTTTCCTTGAAAGTCCACAACTTCAGTGTATGACTTTCTATTATAAAACTTTATCTAGGTATTAATGATTTACTCTGACAATAAACATCATTCATACTAGTACCGCAGAAATGGCTAATCTGCTACGTTTTTAACTGATCTATCTAGGTGGTAAACGGAATTGCTCTGTATCCTGAAATTAATCCGTAAGAGAAAAGCCATTCACTACACTGGATTAAAGACGATAACTCCATTTTTAAGAAGAAACCCTACAACTATAATTTAATATTTGTGACATATAGTCTAAAAGTTATTCAATAATGTCAGCTGTATTTTCTAAGGAAAATTAGTTTTTAGCTAATGCACTATAATTTATGTAAAGGAATTTTTAAAAATTCCATTTGTCTAGTAGGAAAACATGTTCCTTTTAAAAAAAAAACACAACCAAAAATAAAAAATTTTTTAAAAAACCCTTTACTTATGATTCCTTTTATAAAAACAACAGTATATATAACTAATTAAAATTAACTAGTAACATTTTCTAGAGATCTACCACAAAGCCAACTTGTAAGAATATAACTTGGTTTAATTTAGCACCATTTGTGTATGACCCAGATAAAATTATTATAAATCTGCCCACATGCATACAAAAGGAAGTTTTACACTATTTTACTCTTACAGCATTTTCTTTTCAGAATCAAGATATTTCAAAGGTAGAGAAAACTCTGAGTTTGATTAAATAATTAAAGTAAACATAAGAAAGCATCACAAGTATATTTTTACAAAGACCCAGGACAGGTGTGATGGTCCCCAAGACAATGATTAAACTAAGTCGGACAAAAATAAAGGGCAAGTCCTGAAGCAGCATGCCCAGGGAATTCAGAAGAGGGTTTCTGGGTGTGAGTATCAATCGAAGTAGAGAAATGAAACTAAATATGTAGACTGGATAGACCCAGCCAGAGTTGTACACGGAGGGGTGACCAGCCACTCGCACCATTTCAATCGTGTCAGACCACAGGAGAAAACTCCAGAGGAATATCTCAGCCCTGACATCTCGCCGGGACATGGCCTTCAGAACCCCCGAGTGGAAGGATGGCTCTTCAGGTGTCCCTGGCGCCAGGGCCTGGATCTGGGTGGTGGCTTCTCCACTTCTCGACAGCTCGGGCCTCCTGGCCGCCTGCGATGCAGAAGGGTTTTCTTCACTCCGTCTCACTTGCTCAGTCACAGTTGTTATTTGTCGCAAAGTAGTCTCATGAATACGACTATCTTCACTACCTGCAAGAGATTGATGTTAAAAATTAAATTATAAGCATTCTCTTTTGTGATACCTATTGCATTTCTTTGAGACCAAGACAAGAACATGGAAGAAAAAGGTATGAAAAAAATACAACTATGTCTGTATTTTTTAGGTATGGATCCCATCTCATATTTATTACCAGTCTGAATTAACAGCCATTATTGGGTACTGATCTGAGCACAGTAACACATTAATTTCTTTAAAATTTGGTATTAAACTGTGAGAGTGCCACTGATGTCTTTGTAGGTGTCAAACTCAAATGCACTGCTGAAGAGTGGGTTCCAACTCAAAGTGACCCTCCCTCAGGATGCCAAGGCTGTAAACCTTAAGAGGAACAGATTGTCCTTCTTTTGCTTCCAAAATTGCTGGTGGATTAGAGCTGCCACAGTGGAGTTGTCCACAGAATTGCTAATGGATTTGACTGTTAGAATCCCAACATTCAGTGCACTATGCCACCAGGGCTCCTTTCTTGATTGAAAACAAACCCACGGCCATAAAATCAATTCCAAGTTACAGAAGACCCAACAGTACAGAGCAGAATTGTTCCACAGTGTTTGCAAGGCAGTATATTTTTATAGAAGCAGATTCATTGTTCTCCCTGAGAGCAGCTGATAGCTTTGAACAGGTGACTTTCTGGTCAGCAGCCCAACTCTTAGCCCACTGGGCCACAAGAACTCTAGGTGAGAGTGTTCTTAGGAGACACATGCAAGGACACATGGAGAAAAAGAGAAGAGGATGGTGTGGAGGTTGGAATAAAGTGCCTACAAGCTAAGGAACTCGAAGGGGTACCAGCCACCACCTGAAGGTAGGAGGGACGCATGGGATGGCCTCTTTCTCTCAGAGCCTCTGGAAGGAGTGAGCCCTGCCAACACACTGATTTCAGACTTTGGCTTCTACAACTGTGAGATAAGAAATTTCTATTCTTTGAAACTACCTGTTAGTGATTATTTGTTATGGTTGCCCTCATTTTACCAATATGAAAACTGGGACCTGAAAAGTGCTATGATTTATCCAAATACAAGTACACAGCCAGAGAATGAAGTGGAATTGATAGTCAATTTTGAACTTAAAACAGTTGATAAATTCTTAACTCTTATGGCTGCCCTTACCAATTGAGAGACAATATATCCTATGAAAATTATAAAACATGTAAGTATCAAATCTTAGGTTCTGATAATTAATAAATCTAAAGGTTCAATTTTGCAGGTAAAGAAATGGAGGCTGCAGGGAGTACAACAGCCAAGTTTCCAGACTTGTAGTCTGGTACTAAAATTAGGGAAATGGCCTGGCTATCAGCAGAGCTCCAGCGGCCCAGCGGCTAAGAAGTTGTGCTGCCACCAACTGCTCTTGGAGAAAGATGGGCAATCTCCTCCCAAGCATTTTGCAGCCTAGAAAACCCACTGGCCCGTCAGATATGAGTCAGTTCTGATTCCTCAGCAATGTGAGTTGAAAGATGTGACTAGTAGTCACGTAAGAATGACAGGAAGAGTGACACTCTGACGCCACGATTTTAAAGCTGAGCTGTTCTTTCTACAAGTTTTCTGACTGGTCAGTGTCCAGGGTTAGACTATGAGGCTGTTTCTGGTCAACACACTTATCATCTGAATGATGGGCATTGACACCTCTTTCTCAAGCTCTGTGTGTGTAGACACATTTGCTGGCATGTGTTGCGTGTATAAGTGTGTGTTTGTATGCCTGTCGGCACACACGTGTAGATGCAATGGATTCATAAGGAATCTTCAAATCCAACGACCTGGTAACTGGGTTTCTAAACTCAACACACTAATGATGTTTATAGCATTGGTTGTACACACGATTTTCACAGCAAATTCTTTTCATGCATTTATCCACTTGAATCCTTCATCTTAAACTATACTTGTAACTAAGACTATTTCAGACCTTGATAAAGTTTATTCAGCCAATCTGCTGAGCTATCACATTTCCTGATGATGAAAAATGTCAAGAGAGTCATTAGAATGAATAGTTCTAAAGGTTAAAGATACAAAGTCAATAAAAGAAATGTGTTGGATTGTATTGAGTTAAAAGTGAAACGTTTTTAAGTGTAAAAAGTTACCATGATTAAAGACTAATAAAATGGTTACTATAAATAGGAAATTTGAGGGGAGGAATGTAGGATATTTAATCTTTGTATCAATTATTTTTAAATGTCAAGTGAGAACAAGATAGTATTAAAAGCTAAAAAGGTCAATGACAATTTTTATTAAATACTGCTGATGCCTGGGGTGAATCATTAGTAAGTAAATATTAGGACCTTTAACCCTTCAAATACCATTGGCAATATTAGCAGTCATAGTAGCTGGAGTGGGTATTATTTTAATAACCAGTATTCATAAAAGAGAGGAATTATATGCCAGTTGACATCATGTAATCATAGATTCATCTTTTTTCAACTTAGACACTAAACTTAGTCTAAATATTATACATTTAGACATTCGCACCAACCACATCTCCTATTTTCCCAAAAACAATCAACACAGAAAATCTGTTTCAAGTGTATCTTGTGTCTTAGAGGACATTCCTCCACCTCTCTCAGCAGATAACTCTGCATGAATGAGAAGCCAGATTCCCTTGCCAATATTCAGAACACAGTGCTTAACTCTGGCTTTTGGAGGAGGACTGCCAATTCAGCATTGTTCCCAGCCAGGAAGTAGCAATCTAAGAGGCCACACATTAACCTTTTTTTTTTTTTAAACAGTCATTGAAAGTCTTACTTAAGCTTGGGCTGTATGTAACAGCTTTTGGTTCCAGTAGTGTTGTTGAGATATTAAAAGTCTGATTTTTCTGTGCTCTGTGAAATTAGCCCTGCAAGCTTCAGTGTTGTCCACAGCACAAAGGATTTGTTTGGATTTGGCAACACAGACCCGGCTGTCCTCTTCAGAGTGGGAAACCTCAGAACTATTCCCTGCAAGCTCACTGGGCTCTGGGAGGACAAGGAAGAGTTAAAGAAACCAAGAAAACTTCTGGCTTACTTTCAGCAGACCAGCAAATCTATTTCTGAGAAATATCAGCTCACTTATATTCATTACTGTTCTTGTTGCTAACGTGACTAGTCTCCCCTCCAGATTATAATTTTTCAGTTTCTTCTTTCATTGTTGTTAGATGCCGTGGAATTGGCTACGACTCACAGCAATCCTCTGAATAACAGATCTGAATCCTGCCCTGCCCTGCTCCATTCCCACCATCTCTGATACGCTTGTGTCCACTGTTATCCATTGCATCTACCCATCTTGTTGAAGGTCTTCCTTCCTTTCAAGGACCTTCCACTTTTTACAGCATGACTGATTGCTCCAAGGGTTGGCCCCTTCTAACAACATGCCCAGCGTTCGTAAGACAACATTTTGCCCTCCTTGCATCTAAGGAACACCCTGACTGTACTTCCTGAAAGACAGATCTCTTTATTCTTTTAACAGTCCCCGGGACTTCTCCAACACCAAATTCAAAGGCATTGATTCTTCTATCATCATTATTCATTGTCCAGCTACAACTATGATGATTCGTTTTCTGTTTGTTTGTCTTCTATGTCAGGGTAAAAACGATACTTGCTTTTGTAAAATCTGTGGCAGATAAAAGAGCATAAAGAGAACTCTGCACTTACTTCCTTAGAGGCTGAGATTGGCCTGTAAACCCAAAAATAGCCAGGCCAGCATCTCAGTCAGTTGGCAACACCATGTTTTGTCTTTACGGTGGGAACTAAATAAAAAAACGTTATTTGGATAACAGCCACATGTTTAAGGGAGTGACTCCTATCTATTTTACTGTTGCATTTCTTTGCATTGATTCATGTCATAATTTGTTCCCTTAAAGTTTTCAATGACTTAAACTGACCAACAAATAAGCTACAATGTCCACAAATCAGTGGGGAGGAATTGGTCACAGTGAGCATGTATTCCTAGGCAAAGAAAGAGGAAAGTGATACAAGATATTTAAACAAAAAGAGAACAAACCTGAGAGAAAGAGAGACAGAAATCACCAGGAAAAGTAACCTAACAACAAGCCAAGAAGGAAGCGGGTACTAAAAACGCTGCTGTCTGGTCTCCCAGATCCCATGATGAGCAACAGATATTAAAGCATCATAAT
Organism: Elephantulus edwardii; assembly: GCF_000299155.1. Lineage (NCBI taxonomy): Eukaryota > Metazoa > Chordata > Mammalia > Macroscelidea > Macroscelididae > Elephantulus > Elephantulus edwardii. The sequence continues at coordinate 7,577,397 of NW_006399889.1, read as the reverse complement.
GACTGTTGCACCAATAGCTGGAGTCTCAAAGCAAACAATGTGCGTGCACAGTCCTTGCTTTTTTTTTAAATTTTTTTTTGTTTTATTATTTTTGTGTGCATGTACCGTCAAATCAGATCTGACTGGTACAGGAGGAGATTGACCCTCCTTCCCCGGCAGAGCATCTGGTGGATTTGAACCGTTCACCTCTGGGATTGTAGTTGCAGCTCCTTGCCACTAGGCCACCAGAGCTCCCCTAGTCCTTGCTCTTAAGGGGAACAAAAACATAAAACAAATAACCATGCCAATAGTACAGAATATTAACAAGTGTAGCTAGAACGCTCCTTGGAGACAAGGTGGTGAGATTTGGCTTCAAACACTTGGAACATGTCAACATAAGGGGCTAATTCCCGGAGAAGGACATCATGCACGGTAAAGTAGAGGGTGAGGGGGGACAAGGAGGCCCCTCAATACAGGAGCTGCAACAATGGTTTCAGACACAGCAGAGACTATGAGAGTGGTGGAGGACTGGCAGTGCTTTTCTTGCTGCTGTACTTAGGGTGGCTTTATGTTGGGATGAACTGACAGAACGTAACAGCACCAATAATAAACTGTGAAGCAACTTATAAACGGAAGTAGAGGACATAGTGAGAAAACTCTCACAGGACAACCAAATTAGCCTGAAAAGTGACAGTCAAGCTGGGACCTAACAATGGGTAGGGATCAAGCAGGCGTGCACAGGCATACCATGTTGGTTTGTACCTCACAAATGTTACTTTTTCCTCCCTCAAATGGAAGCTTTGTGGTAACCCAATGCTGAGTAAGTCTAACAGCATCTGCTCACTTCATATTCCTGTGTCACATTTTACTAAATTTCACAATTATTTCAAATATTTTCATGATGCTGTTACACACTTAAGAGATGACATTAAAGTGTAAACATAACTTTTATAGGCACTGAGAAACAAAAAAATTGGTGTGACTCACTTTTATTGGGATATTCGCTTTAGTGTGGTTGCCTAGAATCAAGGCTGTAATCTCTCTGAGGCGTGCCTGCATAAACTCACCAGGAGTCTGAGTGACCGCAGCTAGCAGTGGTAGGGAAAGGAGTTCCCGGGTGGTGCCAGCAATAAACACCCTGGGCTGCTAAACAAAAAGTCAGAAGTTCAAGTCCACTGAGAGGCACGCCTAAAGAAACGGTGATCTGTGTCCAAAAACCAGCAGTCACTAAAAATCCTGTGGAGCTGGCTGCTCTGAGTGATCTCATAAGACAAAGGTCGCACTGAAGAGCATTGTGCTAAGTGAACTAATTCAGTCCCATATGGACAATTACTGTATAAAACCATTATTGTAGAACATGTATAAGGATCCAAGGAGGGGAGAGGTGGAGTGGAGGGGGATGAAAATGGGGGTGTGTGTTTAATCATAGGGTCACACAATTTGATGAGAGGAGGGACTGGTGGGCAAAGAAAATGGAAAAGATCCTGTGTGAAAAACAATGTACACAAACTTTGTTAGTAAACCAGTATAAAATAAAAATTTTACTAAAAGAGAGAGAGAGAGCTGTCCCAGGTGGTGGTGTTGTTGTTATGTGCCATCGAGTCGCCTGCAACTCATAGCGACCCTATGTACAACAGCCCTAAACTCTGCTCTGTCCTGTGCCAATCGCACTGTCTCTGACACTCCCATCCCAATTACCCCAGTCACTGAATCAATCCACCTCATAGAGGGCCTTCCTCTCCTGCGCCGTCCCTCCACCCTCCCAAGCATGATGTCCCTTTCCAAGGACCGGTCTCTCCTCACAACATGTCCAAAGTAAGTTAGACGGAGCCTCAGAATCCTTGCCTCCAAGGAGCCGCCTTGTTTAACCCTTTCCAGGATGAATCTGTTTGTTTTCCTAGCAGTCCATGGTATTCTCAATACTCTTCTCCAGCACCACAGCTCAAAGGCATCAATTCTCCTTCTATCCTCCCCCTGGTCCCAGGTAGATAGGGAGAAAAGCATTGAACAAAATTAAAAATTGCTAAAAGACCTGCCTCATTGGTCTGATAGGTACTGGTGAGACTCCTGGCATTATGGTCTCTAGATTCCTTTCTAACCTGGACTGAACTCACTCTTAGAGATTACATTTCAGCCAAGCAGTAGACAGACTTATAATGCGAATAATATTACACCTGAAGAATACACTTTTCAGAACAGTTAACCATATGGGATAAAAAAGGGGATACTCATTCAAAAATGAAACTCAGAAGGTAGGAGGTGAGGAAAAATATGCATGAATAGAAATGTGAATCTAAAAGAGGTAGTGGAAAGAGTATTATTATATTCAGACTAATATTCAGACTAATGTCATGACACACCGTGCATACAAATTGTTGGATGGGAAACCAATCTGCTCTGTCAACAATAAAATGTTGATTTAACTTTTATTTTCTTTTTTAATGGAGCACAGTTCTGCTCTCTCATGGGTCACCATGAGTCAGGGTCAACTCTTTTGCAAATGGTCTTTTTGATGCAGAGTGGGAAAGAACTTTCCAGGTAGTAGAATGGAAAATGTACAGACATTTCAGTGGGAGTGAATAAAAGGAGAGTTTGATGAGGGCTACAGAGGGAGAGAAAGAATTAAAGTACATGGTGGCATAGTCCTTAAGTAAGGAGTTGCAGTGCTAATTGGTCCAAATCTGCCAGTGATTCTGTGGGAGAAAGATGGGCAACCTCTTCCAATGTGATTTAGAGTCTTGGAAAACTGAAAGAGTCATTAGGAGTCCATTTCAATTCAAAGACAATGAAGGGTTCTGTTTGCTTGCTTGTTTTTTTTTTCCTATACTAGCACTTTTTAAAATGCTGTGTAGACAATGATTTATTCCATCCTTAGAGAAATCCTATGATGTAGGAGCACAGAGAGATTAAATATTGTTCCCAAGGTCATACAACTAGCAAGGAAAAGGATCGTTTGAACCCTAAATACACCCCCTTAGCCACCATGCCACACCTTTTATAGTGAGATCAGAGGATGCGGTGCCTTACAGAGCCTTCATGATGAAGGTTTCAAAATCTAGTCTGACTTCCATGGAAAGTCACTGAAGAGCCCTGGACAAGAGAATGACCCAATTAAATGTATATGAGGAGAAGGGAAGGCAGGGGACCAGGGACATTGAGGGCTCAGCAAAGAGGCTCTTGAGGCAGTAGGACATTGTTACTCAAGTGCAAAACAAGAAGATAAAGAATTATTTAGAAAAAAGTGAGACTACCTAAATCTGTTTTATTTGAGAAGAAATGTGCAAAAAAAAAAAAGAAAAGATAATGATTGAGGCATAGCACTGTGGAGGAAAGTTTTTAGTTTTGTTTGAAGAAAAAGAAAAATAACATTACTATTGTAATGGGGGGAAGGCACACTGTGATGGTTTATGTTAGGGATCAGCTTGGCTAGGCTATGATTCCCACTGGGATGGCAGATGCTGGCCTGGGTATTCCACCATAATGTAATATAATGTAATAACTATCCATGATGAGATCAGATGTGATCAACCAGTCAGTTGTAAGGAGAGTTTCCTCAAGAATATGGCCTGCCTATGATAAAGAGGTTTGATTTCTGATTCTGGTGAGACTCAAGGTGCTATGTTTACTAGCCATTGGGTGTGAGTTGATTGTATTCAGCTGCCTAGTTAAAAAGACATTTGGTCACAAGTGTAGGGCTGGAATCTAGGTGGGGAAGTCTTCTGGAGCAGCCTGATTCTACAAAGGTTTGATTTCTGGTTCTGGTATGTCCATTTGCTGTACAGAGGTAACTCATGATTGTTGTGATGCTAAACACTGATGTGTCAACTGCAATAATGGTTACCCACAGTGGGCAATGTTTGATAGAGTTCCCCAATTAAAACAAACTTGGAAGCGGGAGTGGCATCTACTTCCGAAATGGCTTGCCTCTGGAAACTCTATTAACTTGGAGAAGGAATGAAAGTTGTACAAGAGTTCAGATCTTTCATTCATAGGGTCACTATGAGTCATCTACAACTTGATGGCACTTAAAAACAACAGCATGGTACATAAATAGATGTTCTGCAACACTCATTCTTTCTCAACCTTGAACTCTTCTTATTGCCCTAGCTATAGGTCTTGAAATATGAGCCTATAGATATCAACTGACTGCTACCTGCCACATAGGACTTGTCAGCCCCTTTAACTGTATAAGACATTTCCTTAAAATAAGTTTTCATGTAAACATATGTACACATTTCACCTGTTTTGCTCCCCTTGAGGTACCTACACTAAGACAATCACATAACATTTTCATCCATCATACTCTTAGAGAGTAAAAGAAAATAAAGATTAATAAATACATTTCATTGTTGTTATGTGTTGTCGAGTTGCTTGTGACTCTGCAACCCTATGTATAATAACCCTGAAACCTGCTCTATTCTGTGCCAACTTTATTGTCTCTGACACACCTACCCTCATTACCCTGGTCACTGAATCAATCCATCTCACTGAGGATTTTTCTCTCTTGTAGTCACTCCACCCTTCCAAGCATTATGTCCCTCTGCAAGGACATGTACCTCCTTGCAGCGTGCCCAAAGTATGTCAGACAGAGCCTCAGAATCCTTGCCTCCAAGGAGCAGCCTGGTTTTACCCTATCCAGGATGAACTTGTTTGTTCTCCTAGCAGTCCATGGTAT
>NW_006399889.1:7549430-7569804 GCF_000299155.1 Elephantulus edwardii | reverse complement strand
ATTCCAGACATTAGGGGGCCGTGGTGGTCTAGTTGTAAAAAGCTTTGCTGCATTGGGAGCAATTTCAAAAAATATTATATAACTTGGGAGAGACTGGAAAGCATTATGCTGAGTGAACTAACTCAGTCTCATCAGGACAAATACTGCATAAGACCATTATTGTAAAAATAGAAGGATAACTAGTAAAATGTGTACAAAAAATCAAGGGGAGAAGGAATGGGAGCAGAGGGGTAAGGATGGGTAGGGCAAAACCACAGGGTTGTACAGTTTGGTGGGTGGAAGGATGAAAGAAAGGAAATGGGAAGGATCTGGGTGAAAAGATAGGGTAATGATGGGCACGGTCCAATAGTGATTCATTTTATAAAACATAATGCATGAGAATGATTGTATGAAACTCAATATAAGTGAGGAAAAGTATGGAACACAATGTATATGAACTTTGCAATCAAACCAATTAAAAAAATTAAAAATAAATAAATGTACAGTAAAAAAAGAAAAAAGGTAAAAAGCTGTGCTTCAATTCCAAAAACATGTAATTCAAAGTTACCAGGTGCTCCACAGGAGAAGGATGGCAAATCTCCTTCCATACAATTTACATGAGTCAATTCCTACTCAACAGCACCCAATCATAACAACAGTGGTAAGGCGCTGTCCTGCCAACTCAAAGAGATACAGTTCTAATCCATCAGCTTCTCCACAGGATACAGACGAACAATCTCCTCCTATACAGTTCACTGCCTTAGAAAGCATGCTGGAGGGTCAGCTATGAGTTGGTTTTATCTTGACATTACAGAACAACTTTCTGATATTATTATATGCTCAGGGAAAGATGGGCAATCTCTTCCTGAGATTGATAGCTTGGAGACACGCTAGAGAATCAGTTACAAACTGATTGTTACTCAGTAACAATGAGTTCAGATTTGATCCTATGCATAGGGATCTCTGGGGGCCCAAGGAGTTGTGCTGCCAATCCAGAGGCAGGATGTTTGAATCCAGCAGCTGCTCCTTGAGAGAAAAATGTGCCATTTCCTCCTATGTGATTTATATCCTCTGAAAATCCACTAGAGGGTCAGCTAAATGCAATGAGAGAGAGAAAAGGTGTGTATTCTATACTTAATTCATTTATAGAGCACTTCATTTAGAGGTAGGAAGATAAGTAATATCACTGGCAAACTATAAATGATGAATGCAGCTCTATCTCACAGGGTGATTATAATGAAAGAAGAGTCAATATTTGTAAAGCACTTAAGATAGGGTCTAATACACAGAAAGTACCACAAGTATGTTAAATAAAAATTATTGTAGTTTCAAGTAACTGTCATTGAGGCACACTCTCCCCTCCCTCCACTCATGGTTCCCCTACACACAATGGGTCCTGAGTTATCTCCATGATCAGCAGTGAATCATTGTAATTCATACAGGTTTTCACTGGCTGATTTTCCAAAGCAGATTGCCAGGCCTTTCTTCCTGGTCCATCTTCATCTGGAAACTCCACTGAAACGTGTTCAGGAGGACAGCAATTGATAAACTTTCAATGACAAACAAGTGTAGATAGGTATGAGGTGCATTGGCCAGGAATGGAGCCAGGATCTCTTGTGTGGAACATGAGAATTCTATTCGTGAACCACAAATGGCCCAGAATAAAAATTCCACAATGGCTAAATCATGTATTCTTTTAACTGAATTGGAAGGAAGAGAAAATATCAGAATTCAGTAATTATTGTTAACTTTGGTCACAGTAACACTATGACCCAGTACATAAAATATGGGGAAGATGGGGTGGGGGAACCCAACTAAAAAACAAAATGTGACAAGAGGTTAATTCTCCTATCTATCTTCCTGTTCACATTACAAAGACATGCATTACAGTAGAGGTCAGCTTGCACCAGCTAATAAGAGCCCATCTACTCCTCTTTTCCCAAATTCATAATTAATGTTCAGATAGTTGACACTGGTAGACTGAAATTGGCTATAGTGAGAGTATTTACCACGGAAATCATCAAATTTCTCAAATCAGAGCACTTCCTCTCGCCCTCATCCCCAATAGCCAATTAGTTAAATGCTTTCTGGCTTGAGTATTACTATAGACAAATTGTTACCAAATTGAAACAACTCCTTTAACATCAGGTGACATTCTGGTTCAGAGTAACTGTATAGGACAGAGGAGAATCGTCACATAGGGTTTTAGAGGCTGTAAATCTGAATGGAAGCAGACTGTATCATCTTTCTCCTGTGGAGTGGTTGGGCTTCAGATTGCTTGCCTTTCAGTTAGCAAGTGAGTGTTTAACCACTTTGACCATGATTCCTTAAGTTGTCACATCGTAGTAGTAGTAGTAGTAGTAGTAATAGTGAATTTAGGACAAGTATTCAATTCATCACCAATCTGTAGATACACAAACAGTTGCATATCTATAGAAAATAGCATGATGGTCGGCGCTGAAATTGCACCTCTGTCCAAATAGATGACACTCACCTTTATCCATTATAGTAAAGATAACTTTACCATGAAAGTGACTAAAAAAATAAAAAAGAAGCTTATTAATCTCTTACTTAACACGCTACGGCACTGCATGAAAAATATGATTGTACTTTCCTTACTTTCAGTGGTGAATATTGGCCTAAGATACGCTCAGTCTTTTTATTTTTTTTATTTTTAGTTTCTTCTCCTTTTACACTCAACAGAGCAGTTCTCCTTGATCCACAGAGTCTCTCAAACATGAAAATAATAGTTTCAATTTGCTGAATGATCTTGGTGCGTGATGGAGATGGCAATAGTTAATAGAAGCTGCTCAGTGGGTCCTCCTTCAGGTGGGGGCCAAGGTCCGCACCATATCCATCATATGTTAGCTACACCCCTGTGGGCACGCTTGAATGCTTGTGGCCGACTTCATACACAAAAAGGCATTACGGTATTATTCAGTAAACGAAAAGCTCTAAGACTCTGTTTCTTTTTCCTGCTAAGATTTGCACTAATCTGACAGATAACCAAGCATGGGATTTCTGGACTAAATGCAATGTGAAACTTTAAGAGCATCTTGTTGCTGAGGGACTGCCAGGAGGCTGAATCCGTCTGACTTTTAAAACCACCTTCTCATCGTGCTTCAGAGTGAAGGGTCAGTAACAGAAAGTAAAGCCTCCATCAATATGGATTGATATGGTGACTACAAGCAATGGACTCAAGTGTACCAGAAATGGTAGGCATGACACAGGATGGGACAAGATTCAGATACGTTGTCCAAATGATTTCAAGAGTTGTACGTGACTTGATGGAACCTAACAACAAGAACAACAACAATCAATTGATTACAAAGGGGATCAAGTAGAAACTCTGTGTATAGAAAAACCAGTTGTGATTGAGGGGACTCAGACTAGTAGTGATCACATATGTCAGCATAGCCCTGTACTCCAGAGATTTCAATGACTGATTTTTCAAAGATACATCTCCAGACCTTTCTTCCTCTGGCTAACCTCAAACATTCAGCCTTTTGATTAACTATCATATGCACTAGCTAAACATGTTAGCCCTTTAAACTGTTTGAGGAAATTTTTGCCATATATCTACAATCAGTAGCGTAAAGTGGTACATGTAGAATTTGTTAAAGTATGTTTTGCTGTATGTAACAAGAACGAATAAAATTTAAAAGAAAAAAAAAAACACTTTCTCCATCACCATAAATTTATAGTTTCATCTATCACTGTACATATATTTCTAAGATGGGATTAAATATTGAAACTCTCACAGTATCAGTTTTGAAATATTCCATTTGAGTTTCTGTTTGGGGCGATGAAAAACGTTTAGAAACAGGCAGTAGTGATGGTCACACAATACTGTGAGAGTAAATAAAGTCACCAATTTATGCAGAAGTGGCATCCACTTCTTAAACCACATGCCACTGGAAACTACGAACCTGGAGAAATGACGATGGTTATACAAAGGCTTCAGGTCTTTTGTTCATAGGGTTGCCATGAGTCGTTCGCAACCCTATGGCAATGAACAACAACATGCTTAAAATGGGAATTTTTCATATTATATATTTTAAGCACAATTCTTTTTAAACACAAACCTGGGGTTTTTTTGGGGGGGTATTTTTTTCTTTTTTGTATACCGTTAAGTTGGATCCAGCTGGCACAGGAGAAGAGTGCCCCTTCTTCTCAGTGGAGTATCTGGTGGATTAGAATTGCCTGCCTTCAGTATTACAATGCAGCTTCTTGTCACTAGGCATCAGAGCTCCCTCAACCCTATTTTTAGGATTGAAAAACCTTTTTATCCAAATTTTCCAATCTTCCACTTTTCATTCAGTGTTTTCTAGTCCTTCTCCCTGGTTGTGCTGTGGCTGGAGAAGAGTGCTGACTATCCCACGGTCTTGGGGGGGAAAAACACCACCAAAAAAACAAAAATCAAGTAAATCTGTCTTAGAGGAAGTGTAACCAGGCTACTCTTTGGAGGCAAGGATGATGATGCTTCATCTCATATGCTTTGGGAATGCCAGTCCATGAAGGGCCAGTCCTTGAAGAAGAATATCATGCTTGGAAAGGTGGAGGGTCAGCGAAAGAGAGTAAGAACCTCAGCTGGATGGATTGCTAGAATGTCTGTGCCAATGGGCTCGAGTATGTCAGTGATGATAAGGATGGCACAGGCTAGGACAGGCTAGAAGCAACAAGCATCTTGAGGGAAACCTCAAATAAGGCTAGTAAGCAGAAAAAGCATGAAAATGTGGCTCAAAAAAGAAAACCTTGCCTCAACATTCATCTCCTGACATCACAAGAAAGAAATTCTGAGTCCTGCACAGGGTCAATCACTCCAAATGCCGTCTGGCCCCAGACTCAGGGTGAGCCCTTTAAACAAGATCTCAAGGTCTGATTTCACCAGCAAGCCTGGAAGGCACTTGGAGCACCTGGCAGTGCAGCCTGGGGACCTGCATGTCTCATCGGTAAGAGAAGATACAACGTGGCACTGGGCCCGACAGAGCATGCCAGCACGAATGGTGCTTGCATAGCCTGGCAGGACAAGGGCAGACAGCAGCCATGACATCAGGACTTCCACAAGACCCATGTGGCACCGGCAGCATCAGGGTCACACTTAGGGAGGGAAAGGGCAGGTCTGTGGTATTCAGAAGAGAGTGTTTGTGAGAAAAGAGCCCCAGGACATGCACCTCCCACCCAGAAATAGAAGTTTTGAAGTCCTAGAATAGCAGGTTGGAGCAGAGACTGGGAGGAAAAATGTTTACAGTACATTAAAAAAAAAAAATTGGATCTCTGATTCATGGCCATTTATTTCATGAGTATATAATTGCCCTTAAAAGGGTTTTCAACAGCTCGTTTACCAAAAAGAGATTGCCAAGACTTTCTTCTGAGGTATCTCTGGGTGAATTTGAACCTCTAACCTTTCCATTAACAGCCTTGTACTGGTTGCGCCACCCAAGGACTTCCTTACAACAGAAAAATGATGTAGAATGATTTCACATTGTATGCAAGCTATCAGCTCAAAATCCTATGCCACTCTCTTAAGTACAAGACAAAGAAAGTTAGATATGATACATTTTAAAAATGTCTTTTTTTTTTATCTTTCAAGTCTTAACCTTCCACATACTTGATCTACTATCTTGGAATTCATTATTTATAACTTAATTTCAAGATTTTAGAATATACAAAAATTATTAATATGAACAGAGAGCATTGAAAATTCACAAATACCTATTCTGTGGATTAAGATCACTAACAGAATTGCTTTTGTTTAAAGGGAATCTTGAACTCTCGGTGAATGGAAATATCTATCAGAGAACCATTTAACCTTTCCATGTATGTATCAGGATTATAAGTATGAATTAGCAGAGTCTCATTTCTGGTGGTTCCTGTACATGTCAATGACACCCAGTAATTTAAGTGTAAAATCAAATCCAAAACTTCACAAGAAGGAATTCTGTTTCTCAAAACAAATAATCCTTAAAAAAAGCAAAAGCAAAGATATAACCTAGAATCTATCCGGTTAGAGTCTGTAGGCATGTGGAATACTGGAGAGATCAGCCTTTGGATCACGGGGTGGTGGAGGCCAATCCTTAAAGTTGCTCAGTGAACTGTGTTCCTACAGAAGAATTACTAGGTATTGGTGGCTTTTTATCTATCTACCGTAACCTAAATCAACCAGGCTTCTTTGAGCCTAGAAAGTGCTGAAGGCCGGCTAGAGTATCAAAGTCGGTTGGGCACCTCTTTATAAACCCTTTGATGATGACAGCTTGGAAAATTTGGGGCCTGTTTGGTTGACTGTTGCTAATTTTTTTAAAAAAACATGGATATTCTACTTAAAATTCTGTTTACTATGTGGTAATACACATGAAAAACATTTCCCCCATTTTATCATATGCCTATTTATAAAATCTCCTTCGCCCTTATCATTTTTTAATGTCAAGTCTTTCTCTTTTTTTTTTCTCTGTTGTTTCCTTCGTCACTTTCAAGATCAAGAAATAATGTCCTTTGCTGTTCACAGGGCTGCTCACCAGGATCTTGCCGCCTGAGATTCAGCCACCATCCTCTGCTTTTGTAAGTGGAATTGTTGGGTCCAGGAGGTGTTGTTTGTGGTGACTAAGTCTATGCCCCACAAGGGCCAAGGTTCAGGGGCTCCTCCACACTGATGAGACACGGGAGGTACCTCTTCCAGCCAGCGGACTCCTCAGTACTGACTCCCACAGTCTTCATCAGGCCACGGAACTCTGGTTTTCTTCTGTTGCAGAAATAATTTGGAGATTGTGCAGACAAAGGTCCAAAACCATTTCATTATGGAGTTAATGTATTCACCACTGCTGTCTTCCTGGGATGTTCTCCACCCCTCACCAGGAAGATAATTATAGAGATTTGGCCAGTGAGGTAACAGTTAGGACACCTTTTTGTTAGCAGCTGAATTCTTTACCCAGAAGGCCACCAGAACCTCTTTTTTTTTTCACAAAAAAAAGACTTGAAAGATAGCAGATCAAATACGAGGAAGGTTAAGATTTGAACATCAGAGTTAGTATATATGCAAAAATAGATTTTCTTTTTTTATATAATAATCCTTTTAAACTTTTTGTAAATACCTTTTTAATCTTTAGCATTAGAATAACTCTATTTGGAACACTTTCTATAAACTGTCAATTTTCAGCTGGCTAAAAGCTGATATAAAGCCTAAGAGTAGGCTTAATTTTGCAAATGTGTCTTTTACAACAATTTCCACATGAAAAATTATTCTTATTAGCAAATTTTGAGTTCACAACAAGGATTTAGAAGTGTTCTAGTGTTTGATTTAGCCACAATCTTCGCAAGTTTTTACCACTCTTCTCTCATTGCTGTGTGAGTGTGAATGAACCCATTTTTATGCTTTGTGGGTTGTGTGTGTGTGTGTGTATATATGCATGTGTTTAACTTCCATTTTGAGTTTGTATAATTATGCTTTGATTCTTCATAATTTCTCATTTTATGGATTGGTATTGACCATAAACTATAAATAAAGAAAACAAATATGTGAAATAATATTCTGGGGAAAAAATGTATGTCTTTAATTTCAAACTGGAGCCAAAAGTTTTCACTTGTTAATAGTGATATGGCCAAAGGAGCATGGTATTATGAGATAAGGCATGCTATCCCACAAAGGGAACAGCCAGAATCCCCCTAAAAACCAGGGATGGTGAAATATTGTCTCAGCTACTTCGAACTTCTAATCAAGGAAGAAATCCTGGCACATCCAGGACCAAGCCCTGGAGAAGGGCATCATGCTTGGTAAAGCAGAAGATTAGTGAAAAGGATGAAGATACTCATCGTGAAGGATCAGCACTGTGGCTGCTACCGTGGGCTCCAGCACCGCAGTAGCCACACAGATGGCGCCGGACTGGCCTGTGCGCTGCTCTGTGCCACACAAGGCCTCTGGGACTTGGAACAAATTCAGTGACACTTAACAGCATGCCCTTCTTCTGCCAATCTCCCAAAAACATGTGTGTCAAAAAATATCTTGTTACTCTCAAGTACTTCACTATATACAATATAAATATTTATACATTTTTCCCCAGTTAGGAAAATCTCAAAAATTTAATGTCAAATTGTTAAAAATCAGATAAAGCTATCCTTCTCAAAAGAAGCCCTCCTTCAAGATTTTAATAGCACCTGATGATCTGGGTCTGTTGGCATGTAGCTCACACCAATATAGTTTCTGGCCTCATCCTCGCTGACTTGATCCCGACAGCTGGTACTTCAATGGAAGGGATAAATTAGAAATTCTACCCTTCTCCCATCCTAGCCTGGTAAATGGTTACTTGTTTCTTTACAAGGGGGAAGAAAATCCTAGAACTAATACACTTTCTGGAAACTTCTTCTTTTAAATAGCAAGGGGGGGGTGTAGGAAAGGAAATAAATGCTCTCCTTGGGCTGGTCTGAATGCCCTCTTCCTCATTGCAAAACATGCTGTGGAAACCCAACTCCACATGGAGCACTTATAGTGTATAATAAGCTTTTTTCTTAAAAAGAAAAGGAAAAAAAAAGAGGAACTCAAAATGCCATTCATTCTTTACCCGGTGTGACTTCTTGCTCATTCTTTTGGGTTATAATATCATGGATTGATTTTCAAAACCAGCTGCTTTATGAGTTTAGATTTTTGTCATGGATTCATTTTAAAAATGAGCTGCTTTATGAATTTAGATTTCACCTCTCAGCTTTCAAGTTGGTATTTGTCACAGCTTCTGACAGTCCCTGTAATCAGGGACTTCTCAAAGCAGGGTGGGCATGAGAATTACTTGTGGGGCATTTCACAAGCACAGTTGCCAGGGTACAGCATTCTAGAGCTAAAGCTTATGCCTATGCATTTTGCAGGCTGCCCTGGTGGTTTTGATGGATGTCCAGAGTTAAAATCCCCCACATATATGTTAACAGCTGGCTGCTTGGTTACTGGGCACAGTTTTCCTGGTTAACCTCAGCCAAGTTAACCCCAGCTCATGGTGATCTCAGTCAATGCTCCATAAGGTCTTCACTGGCTGATTATCTGGAAGTAGTGCATCAGCCCTTTCTTGAGAGAACTTGGATTTAAAGCCCTAACCTTTCTTTTAGCAGCCCAGTTTCTCTACTCATTTGTACCCTTCAGGGACTTTGGACATAGTTTGAAAGTTAAATAAATAAAAATTATCATTTATTTAAGAAAATGCACTTTTGAGCCAGCCACAGAAGGGAAAATACTATATTATAAAAATACACCATATTATAAAAAGCCAAAAAAAGGTTTGCACACTGAAATTACCTTTTTTCCCAGATAACTGTGGATGAGAAGGGGAAGATAGGAGAATCACTAACTAGATAGTTGTTGTTGTTGTTAAGTGCCGTCGAGCCATAGACTATTCATAGTGACCCTATGAATGAAAGACCTGAACACTTGTATAACTTTAATAGTTTCTCCATGTTTCGAGAGTTTCTGGAGGCAAGCTATTTCAGAAGTGGATGCCACTCCTGCTTCCAAAACAGATAGTAGACCTATGTTAATTCTGATGAAGAGAAAGACAATTAAACATATGGAGGAAGGTAGCACACCATGATAGGCATAGGAGGACACAGAGAAGTACGTAAAAAATAAAAGACAACTACAGTACTGAGGAGGACTACTCCATTACATGTTGATCTGCTAAGTGAAGGGTCTGCAATTGAAATCTGCTAATTAAGCACAGAAATAATAGGAGGCAGCTTGATCCCATTTATAGCCTCAGCTATTGTGAATAACACTGATATAGACATACATTTAGGAATCTCCGTTTGTGTCTCAGTTCTATTTTCCTCAGGGCATATTCCTGGCAGTGGAATACTGATCATATGGAATTTTGGTGTTTAGCTTTTTGAGGAAAAGCCAAATTGTCTTCCAGAGTGGTTGTACCCATTTTACAATCCCACCAGCAGTGTATAAATGTTCCAATCTCTCCACATTCTCAGAATATTTATTCTGGTCATTCTGTTAAATTTTACCACTGGCATTGGGGTGAGTGGTGTCTCATTGTGGTTTTGTTCTGCATCTCTCTTATTGCCAATGATTTTGAGCATTTCTTCATATATCTGTTGGTCATCTGAATGTCTTCTTTTGTGAAGTCTTTCACTGTCTTTTGCCCATTTTGTGATTGTGTTATCAGTCTTTTCCTTGTGTAGGCTCTGTGTTGTTTTGGTTGTGTCATCAAGTCACCTATGACTCATAGTTACTTTATGTACAACAGCTCAGAACTCCACCCTATCCTGGGCCAATTTCCTAATTTCCGACAGACCTAATCCCAATTATCCAGTCACTGAGTCAATCCATCACATTCTGGTTCTTCTGTTCCTGTGCTGTCCCTCCACCCTTCCAAGCATGATGTCCTTCTTCAAGGACTGGTCCCTCATGGCTATTTGTCAAAGTATATGAAGCAGACCTGCTTGATTTCAACTTCTCCAAGACAGTCCTGTTTGTTTCTCCTGGCAGTCCATGGAATGTTCAACACTCTTCTACAGCACCACAATTCAAAGACATTTATTCTTTTTCTATCGTCCTTAGTCACTGTTCAGCTCTCTGATGCATAACTAGTAATTATGAAGACCATAGCCTGGATCAGTCGCACCTTAGTCTACAGACTGATATCATTGCTCTTCAGTCATCTAGAGAGATACCTAACAGCAGACTTTTCCAATGAAATTCATCTTTCATTTTGAAAATCATGTCTAAGATATTGTTACTCACAATAACAAGAAAAAGAAAATAGCCCAAATGTCCACCAACAAATTAATTGATTGAGAAATTATGGCAAATTCATGCAATGGAATAGCATTCAGCACTAAGGAGCAACTATCTCTTAACTATATAACATGGGAGCATCTAGAGAGCATTATGCTGAATGAACAAATTCAGTCTCATAAGGACACATACTGCATAAAACCATTATTGTACAAGTAGAAGGATAACTAGTTGTTGCTACTGAGCTGAGTATATGATTCATAGTGACACTATGAATGACATATATGAACCCGGTCCTATCCTGAGCTATCCTTGTGCTTCCTGACACAGTAGAGCCCATTGCAGCAGTTACTGTGTCAATCCACCTAGTTGACGGTCTTCCTCTCCTTCACTGATCCTCCATTTTTTTTTTCAAGCATAATGTCCCTTTCCAAGGAATAGCCTCTCCTGGCAATATGGCCACAGTATGTAAGATGAAGCTTTATCATCTTTATCTCCAAGGAGCACTCTGACTGTGCTTTCTCCAAGACACATTTGTTTGTTCTTTTGGCAACCAATGGGATGTTTAGTGTTCTCTTCTTCAACAGCACAGCTCAAAAGAATAATTTTTTCTCCCATCATCCTTAATCATTGTCCAGCTCTCAGATGCATAACAAGTGACTGGAAAGATCATGGCCTAAATCAGATGTGCTTTAGTTCTCAAATTGACAGCATTGCTCCTCAATAACATGGAGAGGGAGGGCCCTAATTGCACTTTCCCGGTGCAATACTTCTGATTTCCTGGTTGCTGGTTCCAAGGGTGTTGATGGTGGACCCAAGTAAGATGAAGTTGTTGACAGTTTCAATCTTTTCTCCATCTATCATGATGTTACCTATAGGCCCAGTGGTAAGAATTTTTGTTTTATTGATGTTGAGATGCAATCCATATAGAAGGCTGTATTGTTCGATCTTCTGCAACAAGTGCCTCAAGTCCTCACTTTGAGCAAGCAAGATCTTGTCATGTACATAATGCAGGGTATTGATGATCTTCCTCTGAACTTGATGCCTCATTCTTCTTCACAGAGTTCACAGAGTTCAGCTTCTTGAATAATTTGCTCTGCATACAGATTGAATAGGAATGGAGGAAGAATACAAGTCTGACACACTCCATTTTAATTTTAAACCATGTAGTTGCTCTGTTTGCACAATAGCCTTTTGGCCCAGGTATAGGTTTCACATGAGCACAATTAAGTGCTCTGGGATTCCCTTTCTTCTCAATGTTAGCCATAACTTGTTATGATCCACACTGTTAAATGCATTTGTATAGTCAGTAAAACATAAATAGATATTCTTCTGGTACTCTATCTTTTCAGCCAGGGTCCATCTGATAACAGCAATTATATCCTGGAGACATGGTATCTTCTAAATCCTGCTTAAACGTCTGGAAATTCCCTATTTATGTGCTGTGTTAGCTGCTTTTTAATGATCTTCAGGAGTATTTTATTTGCATGTGATATTAATGATACTATTTAACAGTTTTCAAATAAGGTTAGGCCATCTTACTTGGAAATGGGAACGAATATTGAGCTCTTCCAATATGTTGGCCAGACAGTTGTCCTCCAAATTTCCTGGTGTACACTGGTGAGTGCATCCAGGGATGCACCTGTTAACTGAAAGAAGTCAATTAGAATTCATTAAATGGGGGGGGGCTTATTTTTTTGCCAATGCCTTCAGTGCAGCTTCAACTTCCTCCTTCATTACCATTAGCTCCTGCTCATATGGTACTTCCTAAGATTTCTCCGTTTCAGTCAATTCTTTTTGGTTCAGTGATTCTGTGTATTCCCTTCATCTTTTGATGCCTCCTGGTTCATTCAACATATTGCCCATAACATCTTTCAATTCTGAAACTCAAGGTTTAAATTGTTTCCCCCACTGTTTTAAGCATGAGAAATGTAGAGCTACTTCTCTTTTTATTCTCCAATTTCAGGTCTGTGAACATTGCATTATAATACTTTGCTTTGTCTTTTCAAACTGTCCTTTGAAATCTTCTGTTCAGCTCTTTTACTTCAGCATGTTTCCCACCGGTGCAATTTTCAGAGTCTCTTCTGACATCTATTATGGGGTGGTGGTTGGGTTTTTTTCTGCTCTGTATTTGTAATGAACTTTTGTCTTCTTCATGGATGATAATGCACAGTATCACCCCACAACTCATCCGGTCTTCAATCATTGGTGTTTAATGCTTTAATCCTCTTTTTAAGGTATTTTTAAATTCAGGTGGAATAGATTCAAGATCATATCTTGGTTCTTGCAGACTTGTTTTACGTTTTTTCTGTCTTAATTTGAACTTGCACATGAGAAATGACCCACAGTCCACCCCGGCCTAGTTTTGATTGCTTGTAATGAACTCCTCTAACGATTCTTTCCACAGATGTAGTCAATCTGATTCCTATGAAGTCCATCAGGTGAGGTGCAAGTGTAAAGTTGTCTTTTGTGTTTATTTTAAAAGGTGGAAAAGTAATACATCATTGAAAATACAAAATTTTATCATTCTATTTCCAGCATCATTTCTCTTACCAAGTCCAGATTTTTGGACAACTATTCCTTCTTCATGGTTTCCAACTCTTGCAACCTAGTCACCAATTATCATTAATGCTTCGTGATTACATATTTGGTCAATTTCAGACTGCAAGAGTTGGTAAAAACTGGATAACTAGAAGGGGAACAATAGGAGTAGAGTGGGAGGAGGGGAATCCTTGAGTGGGTAGAGGGAGGGGGTGGAAGAATTAAAAAAAATACCATGGGAACCTGAAAGGACTGGGTGATAGTAGTCATAGATTAATGGTGATTGATTTTTATAAAACACAATGTATATGAATGAGCATATGAAACACGATGTGAATGAAGGAATGTGTGAAGCACAAAGTATAAGAATAAAACACAAACACATAAAGATTTACAGCCATAGAAACTCAATAAATATTTGACAGGAGTCAGAACTGAGCTGATTGCAGTGGCCTTTTTTGGTTGGTACAGTAAATAATCATGAAGCAGTTGTCAGAACAGGGCAGGGAAACACTGCATGGTTCAAAATCAGGAAAGAAGTGTATAAGGGATGCATCCAGTCTCAAACTATATTCAGAACAGATTATTCAGGAGTCTGGACTTTATGAGGAGGAAGGTGGCATCAGGATTGAAGGAAGACTCATCAACAACTTGTGATATGCAGATGACACACAGATGACACAACCCTCCTTGCTGAAACTGAGGAGGACTTCAAGCCTTTATTGTGGGTCTGTCTTGGAGAGGTTAAATCAGATTGTTCCTTGGAAGCAAGGATTTTGAAGCTCTGTCTCAAATACTTTGGGCATGTGGTCAGGAGAGACCAGTCCTTGGAGAAGAACATCATGCTTGGAAGCGTGGAGGGACAGTGCAGCAGAGGAAGACCCAGTATGAGATGGATTGATACAGAAACTTGGGTAATGGGAGTAGGTATGTTGGAGACAGTGAGATTGGTTTAGAATAGGGCAGGGTTCTCAGCTACTGTGCAAAGGGTCACTACGAGTCACAGGTGACTCAACAGCATATAACACCAATAATGAAAACAGTAAATAAATCAGGGTGTTTTCAAATACTTCATGTGTATATGAAAGTTGGGCATCAATGAGGAAGCTAATGTGTTGAGGTCTTTGAGTTATGGTTACTGTTGTCATCGAGTTGGAATTGGCCTATAACTGACCCTCCAGTGGGTTTTCAGAGGCAGTTAATCTCAGAGAGGAAGACTGCTCAACTCTCTACCACGGGGCAGGTGGTGCCCTCAAACCACATACCTTTGGAATTGCAGTGTAGCTTCTTGCCATTATTGTTGTTATGTGTTGTTGAGTCACTTGTGACTCATAGGAAACCTATATACAACAGTTCAGCTCTGAACACTGCTCTATCTTGAGCAAACCTCATTGTGTCTGACACATTGTATCACTGAGTCAATCCATCTCATCCAGTGTCTTCCTCTCTTGAGTTGTCCCTCTATCCTTCCAAGCATGATGGCCCTCTACAAGGACTGGTCCCTCTTGCAAAATGCCCAGAGTATGTCAGATGGAGCTTCAAAGTCCTTGGCTCCAAAAAGCAGCCTGGTTTCACCTTCTCAAGGACCATTCTGTTTGTTCTCCTAGCAGTCTATTATATATTCAATACTCTTCTCCAACACTTCAACTCAAAGGCATCAATTCTCCTATCATCCTTAGTCATTGTCTAGCTTTCTGATGCATAGCAAGTAACTGTAAAGACCATGGCATGGCACTAGGATTATTTAATATGTCTCAGAATGCCGAAAGGACAAACAAATCTGTCTTAAAAAGGAGAAAGGACACAGAAGTCCTCCTGTGTGTATGTGTGTGTATACAGCCCCCAAATTATATATATTGTTGTTTTTATGTGCTGTTGAGTGGCCTGCAACTCACAGTGATTCTATATACAACAATTCTGCAGTCTGCCCAATTCTGAGCCAGTCTCACTGACTCTGACATACTTATCTTCATTGTCCCAGTTGCTGTATCAATCCATTTCATCTAGTCTTCCTCTCCTTTGCTATTCCTCCACCCTTCTAAGTATGATGTTCTTCTCCAAGGACTGTTCCCTACTGGCCACATGCCCAAAGTATGTGAGATGGACCTTCAAAATCTTAGCCTCCAAGGAGAAATTTGGTTTCACCCTCTCCAAGGCAGGCTTATTTGTTTTCTTGGCAGTCTAACACTCTTTTCTAGTACCCCAACTTAAAGGTATCAATTCTTCTGTCATCCTTCATCAGTGTCCAGTTCTCTGATGCATAGCAAGTAATTTTTAAGACCATGGCATCAATTAGGTGCACCTTAGTCTCTAAACTGACGTTGTTGCTTCTCAGTACTCTAGATAGGTCCCTGACTGCAGATTTTTTCAATGCAATTCATCTTTTGATAACCTGACTGCCAGTGCCGAGAGTGTTGACCGTGGAGCTGAGCAAACTGAAGCTGTTAACAGTCTCAATCTTCTCCATCTATCATGGTGCTGCCAATTGGCATAGTGGTGAGAATCTTTGTCCTCTTGAATCCATATTGAAAACTACAGTCCTTGACCTTATGCAGCAAGTGTTTCAGGTCCTCCTCAGTTTCAGCAAACAAGGTTGTGTCATCTGCATAATGCAGATTGTTGATAAGTCTTCCTCCAATCCTGATGCCACATTCCTCCTCATAAAGCCCAGCCTCTCAAAGATCTGTTCTGCATATAGATTGAAAAGGTATGGAAACAGGATGTATCCCAGACACAGTCCTTTCCTGATTTTGAATCACGTAGTGTTTTCTTGCTCTGTTCTAATGACTGCCTCTTGGTTCTAGTAAAGGTTTCACATAAGCACAATCAAGTGTCTGGGATTCCCATTACCTCAAGGTTAACCACAATTTGTTGTGATCCACATAGTCAAAAGACTTTGCATAGTCAATGAAACACAGATAGACATTCCTCTGGTACTCTCTGCTTTCAGCCAAGATCCATCTAACATCAGCTATAATATCCCTAGTACCATGGCCTCTTCTAAACCTAGCCTACACAGACAGAAGTCTTTTGATGTGCTGTCCCAGGATCTTGCTTGTATGTGATATCGAAGATACTGTTTGATAATTTCCACACTCTGTCAGGCCACTTTTTTTTGTTATGGGAATAGATATGGATCTCTTCAATTGGCCAGGTAGTTGTCTTCCCTATTTCTTGGCACAACTTGGTGAGCATGTCTAGTTTGTTGAAAAATGTCAATTGATATGCAGTCAATTCCTGGGGTCATGTTTTTGCCAATTACTTCAGAGCAGCTTGAACTTCCTCCTTCATCACCACAGGCTCTTGATCATACATTGTTTCATGAAATTCTTCTGTGTTAGTCAATGCTTTTTGGTACAATGGCTCTGTATAGTCCTTCCATCTTCTTTTAATGCTTCTTGAATCATTTCATATTCTGCCCATAGCATCTTTAAGTATTGAAACTCAAGGCTTGAATTGTACTTCAGTTTCTTCAGTTTAAGAAATGCCAAGTGAGTTTGGCCCTTTTAATTTTCTGACTCCAGCTCTTTGCACATTTCATTATAATACATTGCTTTATCTTCCTGAGCTTCCTTTGAGATTTTCTGTTCAGCTCCTTGTTGTTTATTGTTACATGCCATTGAGTCGCCCGTGACTCATAGCAACCCTATGTATATTAGATATGAAACCTGCCCTATCCTGGGCCAATTTCATCACCTCCAACAGACCTAATCTCATTTCCCCAGTCACTGAGTCAATCCATCTAATCCTGTGTCTCCCTCTCCTGGCTGTCCCTTCAACCATCCAAGCATGATATCCCTCTCCAAAGACTGGTCCCTTCTGGTCACGTGGCCAAAATATTTGAGACAGAGCCTCAAAATCCTTGCCTCCAAGGAGCAGCCTGGTTTCAACCTCTCCAAGACAGACCTGTTTGTTCTCCTGGCAATCCATGGTAGGTTCAACACTTTTCTCCAGCACCACAATACAAAGGCATCAATTCTTCTTCTGTCATCCTTAGTTATTGTCCAGCTCTCAGATACACAACAAATAATTGCAAAGACCACGGCCTGGATCAGGTGCACTTTAGTCTCTATATTGACGTTGTTGCTCTTCAGCCATCTAGAGAAGTCCCCAGTAGCTGACTTTCCTATTAAAATTTGCCTTTTGATGTCCTGAATGCTAGTACCAGGAGTGTTGACTATTGAACTAAGAAGCTGAAATTATCAACTGTCTCAATCTCTTCTCCATCATCATGAAACTGCTAATTGACCAAGGGTGAGAATCTTTGTTTCCTTGATGTTGAGCTAAAATCCATATTGAAGACTACAGTACTTGACCTTATGCAGCAAACTCCTCATGTCCTCTTCAGCTTCAGCAAGCAAGGCTGTGTCAACTATATAAGATAGGTTGTTAATGATTCTTCTTCCAATCCTGTTGCCACATTCCTCCTCATAAAGTCTAGCCTCCCTAATGATCTGTCCTGCATATAGATTGAATAGGTATGGAGACAGGATGCATGCTCACCTTTCCTGATCCTGAACCACACAGTGTTTTCCTGCTCTGACTTCTGCTTCCTAGTCCAAGTATAGGTTTTGCATGAGGATAATTACTTGTTCTGGGATTCCTATTTTTCTTAAGGTTAGCCACAATTTATTGTGATCCACACAGCCAAATGCCTTTACACAGTCAACGAAACACAGACATTTCTCAAGTTCTCTCTACTTTCAATCAAAATCCATCTAATGTTGGCTATGATGTCCCTGGTACTAAAGCTCTTCTAAACCCAGCCTGCATATCTGGTGGTTCTATTTTGATATACTGTTCCAGTTGGTTTTTTTAATAATTTTCAGTAGGATCTAGCTTTCATATGATATTAGTCACATATTTTTATAATTTCCATACTCTATTGGGTCCTTTTTTTTGGAATGGGAATGAATACAGATCTCTTCCAGTCTTTTGACCAGATAGTTGTCCTCCAGATTTCTTGGCATAATCTGGTGAGTGCACCCAGGAAAGCACTGGTTTGCTGAAATATGTCAATTGGTATTCCATCAATTCCTGGGGCTTTGTTTTTTGCCAATTCCTTCAGAGCGATTTGAAAATCCTCCTTCGTCAGCATAGGCTCTTGATCATACATTGTTCCATTAAATTCTATGTCAGTCTTTTTCTTTTTTTTTTTTTCTTTTTGGCATAGTGACTCTGTGTACTCCTTCTATCTTCTTTTGATGCTTCCTGGGCCACTCAACATTCTGCCATCAGCATCCTTAAGTATTACAACTTGAGGCTTGAATTTGTTCTTCAGATCCTTCAGCTTTAGAAATGCCGAGTGAGTTCGGCCCTTTTGAATTTTTTACTCCAACTCCTTGCAAATTTCATTATAATACTTTGTTTTGTCTTCCCATGCTGCCTTTTGAAATCTTTTGTTCAGCTCCTTACTTTTTTTCCTTTCCTTTGCATTGGCTTCTCAGTACTCTACTGCAATATTCACAGTCTCTTCTGACATCTATCTTGGTCTTTTCTTTCTCCTCTGTCTTTGCAGTGCCTTTTTTGCATTCATCATAAATTATATTCTTTATATGTTCCCACAGCTCATCTGGTCTTTGTTCCTCAAGGCTTCAAACCTGGTACTAAGACGGTCTTTAAATTTTGGTGGGATAGACGCAAGGCCAAACTTTGGTTCTTGTGGATCTGATTTGCTTTTCTTTAGCTTCAGTTTGAACTTGCATATGAGTAGTTGATGGTCTTTTTCACAACTTATATTGAGCTGCTCCATTGATTTCTCTCTCTCTCTCTTTCTCTCTCTCTCTCACACACACACACACACACACACACACACACACATGTTGTCAATATGATACCTGTGTAGACCATCAGGTGACGTTCATGTGTATAGTCATCATTTGTGTTTCTTATAAAAGGTGTTTACAATGAATAGATCAATTGTACAGAATTCGATCCTTCTGCCTGCGACATCATTTCTGTCACCAAGTCCACCCTTTCAGACTACTGATTCTTTTTCCTTGCTCCCAATTGTTGTATTTCAGTCACAATTTAAAAAAGTATTGTGGTTGCATATTCAATCTATTTCCAACTACAACAGTTGGTAGAAGTCATCTATTTCCTCCTCTTTGGCCCTGGTTGTTGGTGTATATATTTGAATGACAGTGGTATTAATAGATCTTCCTTGTATGAGTATAGATATTATCCTATCATTCACAACACTATGTTTCAAGATGGATCTAGAAATGGTGATTTTGACTATGAAAGTGATTCCATTTTTATCATCTTTTCACCTTTAGTGTAGTAGGTCATATGATTATCTGATTCAAAATGTCCCTTGCCAACCCATTTCCATTCATCAATGCCTAGTGTATAAATCTGTATGTGTTTCATTTCTTTCTTAACACTCTCCAACTCTCTCCTACATTCATACTTCTCACATAACATGTTCCAATTAGTTTCTGTTTGCAACTATTCCTCCTCCTTTGTGATTCCTAATGGGAAGGCTCTGCCTCTGGTGCCATATCTGTTAGTCTAATCTAAATGTACTCTATTGTTGATAGAGTTTACTGAGGCCTGTTATTTCTGGAGTGGATGGCCAATCCTTCTCCCTAATCTGCCTTAACTTGGTTTCTTGACTCTAAAGCAATATTTAACAGACAAAAATTTTGCCTGAAAGAGTAGATGAGAGACCTTTCTTGTTATATAGGTAACTGATCAAGTTTTGGTCCTGCCTGCCACCCTCTTAGGCATGTGTCTTGTCCCCACCCCCACCTGTGCTTTACCAGTGTCCAGCTCAATTCCCTCTCTTTGCCCCTCCAGCACCTCATACCCCCTAGCCCTAGTCAATCCTGGATTGATGTCTCAGGCCTCTGGCCATGTCTGTCTACTCACTACCTCTCCTTGATTTCTTCCCTTTGGTTTGACTTCTCGGCACCCTAGTGCAATATTTAGTCTTTTCTAACATCCATCTTGGTCTTTTCTTCCTCCTCTGTCTTTGTGATGACTTTTTTAATTCCTCTTGGATTCTTGATATCCTCCCACAGTGAAGGTCAGCTATGGATTGGTTCTGACTCCATGGTTCTGACTCCATAATTATTATATTAAGTCCTTTCATTTATAATGGAAATACTAGAAGAACATCACATGCAAGCAAGA
>NW_006399889.1:7519849-7547315 GCF_000299155.1 Elephantulus edwardii | reverse complement strand
CAGCCATTAATGCATTTGACACATCAGTGTCACAGTGTTCAGCCTCACGGCAACCACAAGTTTTGCCAAATGACATAAATATCTATGTCTAATTTATGAGTTAAAACCAAACCTACCACTTTCCAATCAATGATGATCCTATAGCAACCTAATAGGGCAGTGTAGAACTATCCTGCAGAGTCCTCAAGGTTGTAAATCTTTGTGGAAACAGAATGCCACATCTTTCTCTTGTGGCTAGAAGGTTAAAACCACAGAGATTTTGGCTAGTAGCTAAGCAGTTAACCACTATGCCACCATGACTGAACTGAATTTTTGAGCTATGAAGAATGCAATTTATTTTCTTGATTAGACATGTAATGCAAATAATTTTGGAGGAAATGGTAAATATTTCCATTGCTTTGGACTGAAATAAGATGTTCAAGCATAACACAAAATACAGAATTCACCAATCACCATAATAAAATTCAAAGACAAATGATTTGATGTGGATGTGAGGGAAATTGGAAGAATCTGGTCTGAAAAACAATGTATTCTAATTTTGTAAATAAACTAGTATAATAATAATTCAAAAGAATAAAAAAGACTAATGATAAGTTTGAAAACATCCTACATTTATGACAGATCAAGAATCAGTGGTATTTTTAAAAAACAAATTTTGAAGAATGGCCAATCGACACAAAAAAAGCTTAAGGACACAAATACAAAATTTTTTTTTTTTAAAAAGTACAAATAGCTAATAAATCTAAGGGGAAATGTTCAATTCAACTAAGACTTTAAAAGACAAATTATAATGCAATAAGATACTATTTTTGCCTATGAGATCGGCAAAGGCAAAAAGGAATAAATTATCCTGGGTTACAAGGGTGAGGATAAACAGGTATTTTCTTACATTGCTGTTTGGAGGGTAAATTAGGACATTCTTAAGAGAGACAGAAAGCAAAGTGACTACATATATAACAAACCTTAAAGCCTTGTGTCTACACAGAGCCAAAAATTTCACATGTAGGCTTTTAACCTAAGGAAATAATCATCTATACTGCTGCTAAGGTCCCTGCACCACTTGGCTCACAACTTTGGCTATTATAGAGACTGCACAGAAGGAACTGGACGGGGGCCACTGTGAGAAGATTTATTTGAAAACCTTACCCTGCCAAGATCATACCTGGCACCTCTTACCGATGTGACAGTGAAACCACCTCCTCTGCAAGGCTCTGATGTTTCCCACTCAAATAGCCTGCTGATCTCACCTCCAGCAAGCCCTCCCTGACTAGGCAGATGTCACCCTAAAGGAGACAAACCACTCTTCGTCTCACGATTTAGACAATCCTCTATAACCCTCTTCTGTATCACTCTGCTTGTGCAGCCAACCCACAACAGTCATTTTCTTCTGGCAGCTTTGTTGCCAAGGAGTCTGGGCATGTGCAGATGCTCCAGGTCTTCTGAGGACACTCGGTGCGGTCACCATCCTAGTATCATTCGGTTCTTCTTCAGCAGCAGTTAACTCTTTCAGGCCTCAGATTCGATTTGCCCAGTCACTTTGCGGTATATTTCCCGACTTTCACACACCACAAGGTCCTTTAAACATACACCACTTTCAACACACACATATACAAGTGCACTAATCATGGCTTCATTCAGGATTTCCTTTTCTCAACTCAAACATGTGTCATTTATATAGGTATTCTACTCCTATCCTCAGGAGCTCTTGTGGCTTAATGGTAGTTGCACTGCCAATTCAATGGCTCGAGGCTCAAATCTACCAGCTTCTTCATGGGAGAAAGACAGGCGATCTCCTCCTGTGCAATTTCTGGCCTGAAAATGTACTTGGAGGATCAGCTGTGAGTTGGTTCTGACTTTATGGTACATAACGACAACAGCAAAAATCCTTATCCTAGTCCTTTTCCGCCCAGTCTTTCTGAACAAGAGACAATCAAGTCACTTCCAATTCATAATGTCTTAATGTAAACCGAGGCAGTGAGTTTGGCAGAGGGTAGAGCAGGGTTTAGGGCTCTTGTACACAGGGTCACTATGAGTCGCAAGCAACTTGAGTGCACATAATAACAACAATGTAAACAGAACAGTCCTGCACAATCCTCTCATTCTCTGTTCTGTTTAATCCCATTGCAGTCATGATGTATTTTGAGTATCTTCCAAATTGAGTGTGTCATTTTTCAGCACAATATACAATATTGGTCCATTGCTATTAATAGAATTTTTGAGGGTCCATTATTTCAGAAGTGGATGGCCAGACCTGGTTCCCAGTCTTAATCCGGAAGTTCTACTAAACTTTGTCCACCATGGATGAAATACTGGTGGCACAACCTCCAGCGTCACAGCACAGCCAGCTACCACAATATGACAAATTGACTGAGGACTGGCAGGTTGGAAACTAGTCAACCAATAAGAAAGGTGCTGTAGAAGATTATGTAACAGCAAGAATGGAATCCACCACACACTTTTTAAAAGGTTACATAATGGGGTTTCTTTTAAAAAAAATTCTTTTCTTTGGGGGGGGGAGTTTCTTAATAAAAAAAAGTATGTCAAGATTCTATCACCTACAAATCTCTGGTTTGTTGATTAAGAATTGAGTTCTATTTTCTACCTCTTCTTTCCCAGCCCCTTTCTTGCTGTTTGTCTCTCTTTTATATCCTTTTAAAATGATTGGAGCTCTGATAGCCTAGTGAATAAAGAGTTACGCTGCCAATCCAAAGGTTGGTGGTTTGAATCCAGCACCTCCCATGAAGGAGACAGATGGGCAGTCTCCTCCAGTGCAATCTACCTACTCGAGGGTCAGCTATGAGTCAGTTCTGACTTGACAGCACATTATCAAATTTTAATATTAGTATGTTGTTTAAGAAGAATAGAACATTAGAAATGGAATCATACAAAAGGAAAGAAACAAAAAGTTATTTGATGTGTATTAATGTATGTACTTGTATTTGTTGTACCACACACCTGCATTTTCCTCTCAGATGACTGTCATCCAAGTGCAAAGCTGGGCTTGGCCACAGAGCAGCAGCAATCCCAAGACGTTGAATGGGAGGCTTGTTTTGCCTCCAGGTAATGCAAAGTAATGCTTCACAGAGAGGTGCAGCCTTAGGGTTAACAGTGCAACTTCCTGTGGACTACACCACCAGAGCTCCAATACTGATCCGGAAATGGTCTATCAGACTCTGCTAGAGGACTAAGGATAGGAGGGAAATGGTGGTTCGCTTCTATAATAGTCATCACTTATCATTAGTAAAGTCCAATCTATTAACACATACACCTTCTGGGGTTGGAAGTGCTATTTCCAAACTAAAATAGTTATTCCGCTACTCTGCATAAGACCTCACTGGAAAAGTAGAATTGAAGAGGAAGGTCAATTTCACAATCAGCAGATGAAAAGTGGTTAATCTAAAGCACCAACAGATCATTGACCAATATCCCAGAGGCAAGTAGAAGCAGTTCTTACTGTGGCTTAGAGAAAGAGGTCAGCTGAAAGTAAAGTGGGAGGAAAATGAGATTCACAGAGCTAGACCAACGAAGAAATACAGGAGACGCACTGAGGACCTGTTCCAAGATGAGAGAAAGAGTAAGGTGGGAGCAAGGAGATCTGGAAGGCCAATTGTTAAGTAGGTTGGAGTTGAACTATCCGATTTCACAGAAATGTTAAGGTGCTCACATCACAGACTAGTAAGAGCTGAGCACATTTGTATTCTCGCCAAAATTCGTAGAGGGCATCCAAGCTGTATCTTGCATTCTTGTTATGGGTTCACATGACTTGGAGTTTGACATTATTAGATTCTATAAACATCTGTGGTCTATTTATGTATCAGAAAAAAATTCCCATGTGATTGAAGCTTACTCTATGCAAAGAAGCAACACACATAAAAGGTGAGGTATAGGAATTACTTAATGCTAAAAAATGTTGTTTGTAAAAGGAAGTTAGGAAGCTCTGCTTGCCTAGAGGATTGTGGTGATAAGCAACAGGGAGACAGACAGTTTGATGCGCCAGGTGCCCCTCAGGGGAAAGACAGGCAGTCTCCTCCCTCGCAATTTACAGCCTCCAAAAATCTGCTGGAAGTCAGTTCTGACTTGGTGACAATGAGCTTTTATACTTTAGTAGGAAGTTTTCAGAAAAGACTAGTTTTAAGCACACTTAACATGCTTTAAAACTTTTACACATATTCATTTATCAATAACTTTTAAAATTTAAAAAATAAAAGATTACACAATGGACAAAGCTTTGTTGCTTGGAATTAAGATGGTAAATATGGTATTAGAGTATCCATAAAGCCAAGCGTTGTTAATTAGTTTCATCTAGTGATGATCACAGCTTCTATAAGCAGACATGTATGGATGCATTCTGAACCATTCATAGATAGATAGATAGATAGATAGATAGATAGATAGATAGATAGATAGATGATAGAAAATTTACAGAGGCATGTTGAGTGAACACTAGTTTTTCCAAGTGTGACTTTTTTAAAATGATGAGACTATTAAGCCAAACATTAAACTCTCATTAAATTCCTGATACTGAGTTTAGGAAGGAGTCTCTTCAACTAAGACTCAGTTGTACAAAATGTCCAGGAATCTTTTTTACCCAAAACTGATTGCTTTGGGCTCTTCTCACTTCGATTCTCACCATCATCACCATTTCCAGATTTAGGGGGGTAATCCACTTTAAACTTGAAAATTGACATTTACAAATGCCATTGACTTTTTCCCAAAAATATATACTCTTGTTTTTAAAAAAAATCTTTCATTAAAATCTTGAATCGAAAAGGTCATTATTAACATGGAAAATAGTCTAATTACAAATAGATTTGTATCTTTTAAAGGACTAGATAAGTAACAACGAGAATGAACACTCTCAAATACACATTTTTTCAGCTCAAGATAAATACAGGAGAGCTCCGGTGGCCCATAATATGTTGCCCTACAAACCCAAAGGTAGATAGTCTCCAGGGATTCAAATCCACCTCAGGGGGAAAAAGAGCAGTCACCTCTCATTTTTATTTACAATCTCAGAAACCTGATGGAAAGTCACTGTAAGTTAGAAGCAGCTTGGTGAGAGTGAGTGAGTATGGGAGTGAGTGAAGATAAATACACTTCAATGTAAAGACTCTGAAGTACAAATAAAAATTAGAAGTGTCTTTGTCTAGCAGGCTGACATCTACCTTGTCATCTGTGATTTTCAAACATAACAACTTATTATCTCCCACTTAAGGACAAAGTACAAAGTGTGAAACTCAGAGAGTCAGATTTCTTGTGTCCTTTATCTCAGTTTTGCTTTTCAATTCAAGGAGCAAGGGTGAAAGGCAGAGTGGTGATAACTGACATAACTGACTGAGCTCTTCCTGCCTGCCTCTGATAATCCTTCCCACCACTCCAAGCATTGTCCTAAGGACTTACGTAATTTCCTCTGCCCACTTGATCAGGAACTGATTTTACAAAATCTAAGTAACCAACTGTCCTCAAATCAGATCAAACCCATGGTACCCCTGTGTCAGTGCCCCATAGAGATTTCTGTGGTTGATTTTTTTGGCAATAGATCACCAAGACCTTTTCCTGATGTGTCTCTTTCTAGACTGAAATCTTTATCCTTTTTTTCCCACTCTCTTTCTGAGGGATTGTCTTTTTTCATTATTATCATTATATAATCTTTTCAAAATTTATTATTAATTTCAATGAAAATTTACAGAGACTTTGGGTTTCCATTGATTCACTTTTCTACCCTCCCAACACCCCCCCCCAGTACACTACCCTCTTGGAAAAGTAAAATTCTTTCATTGTTTTACAATCCCTCCCCCCCAGGTCTACTCCACTATGCAGCCTTCACTCTGGACTCCTGTCATGACAAAAATACCTAATCACATATCCCTTTTAAACAATTTTCTCCCTCATCTGTTTCAATGCAGTATAAATTACTGAACCCATCTAAGTCTCCCTCCAACCCCGATGTCAGTCCTGTTTTACAACAGTGGCACCATGCAGTATTTGTCCTTTTTGACTGATGTACTTCAGCATAATGTCCTCCAGAGTCACCCATTTTATTTTTTATTTGCAATAATATTGCATGAGTTCCTTGTTTTTCAATGCAGCATAGTATTCCATTGTGTGAATATACCACAGCTTCTCTATCCATTCGTTTGTTGATGGGCACTTAGGTTGTTTCCAACTCCTTGCCATTGTGAACAAAGCCAAGATAAACATGGGTGTGCATATATCTGCTGGGATGTCAGCTATGGTCTCTTTGGGGTATATTCCCAGTAGTAGAATTGCTAGGTCAAATGGTATCTCTATTTGCAACTTTTTGAGAAAGTGCCACACTGCTTTCCACAGTGGATGCACCATTTTACACTTCCACCTACAGTGAATAAGGGTTCCAGTTTCTCCACAACCTCGCCAGCATTTGTTGCTTGCTGTTCTGCTAAATTTTGCAATTCTGACTGGGGTGAAATTATATCTCATAATTGTTTTTACCCTTTCCATTAGCTTCCAAGTACGTAACTATTTATGCCACTCAAAGGACTCCTTGCAAGATCTACCCATTTCAGATTCATTATCTGACAAATCCTAGTATATGTTACCTACCGCATTAAACTATTTCAGGAGAAATACATTTATTTTCATATGCAAGTAAGTGGAAATTTAAAGTATGTATGGCTGTACAAGCAAAACATTCCACTAATAAAATATCTTTTTTAGGTCAACCTGTACTTGGCTTTAGTTGGTAATTGTGGAAGAATGTGGCATATCACAGATTTCTTCATTAGTGTAATAACAGGCCTTTCTACAGTCCACAGTTAAAAGCACACAATGGTCTATGACAAAACTACAGTAATCACATTAAGTCCTCTAGCAAAGGTATCCAAACCAAACTATTTACTCATCTAAATTTAAAGTTCTAAGAGTGCTCTTAGAAAAAATATGTAAACATTTACTCAATTTACTTCCTAGCATACACCTCAAGGTATTTAATATTTATTACTTTATTAATTTATCAATATGTTGAAATATAAATCACAAAGGATGATTACTATCAGTATACCTTTTACAATAAATTTATTATAAAAATAATTAATTCACAATTATAATGTATCAGTAATAACAGCCCTAAAAAAAGGCATCATTAAATATAAAGGAGTAACTAGTGAATAATAGATTAAACATTTCAAAAGTCATAGTTTAGAAAAATACTTACTTTTTTGACTCCCTCTGAGAGGATATACCCTGATTTTCTCAATAATATCAACCACAATTAGGCAAGTCAGAACCAGAGATACTGAGAGGTCTGGTAAGGGATCAGGTGAATTATCGTCAGTGCCATTAATATTCTTTTGGACCTGTGTTTAGAAAACCATAGAGAAGTATTGAATCATTGTGCTTCAGAATTTTTTTCATAATGTGAAATCAGTATCAAACTAATCATAATATATTATTAAACCCCAGAATCTTTATTTTCCGTTCCTTGGGATCTAAGGGCTATAAGGTCTAGAATAATTTCTAAAGATAGGAGAAACAGTTGTGATAAAGGATTCATACTAATGGAAGAATTTTCAGTTATAGGTAGTTGTTGTTGTTGCTCTTGTTAAGTCCCCTCCAAAGAGAATCAACTTATAGCTGATCCTCTAGTGAGTTTTCAGAAGCATCTAATCACATGGGAGGAGACCGTCCATCTTTCTCCCACAGAGCAACTGATGGATTTGAACTGCATACCTTTCTGATGACAGTACAAATTCTTACCATTAAGCTACCAGAGCTTTACCAAAAGGTGAAGTTTGGTAAATGCATTCAAAATTTAGTAATGGTCTTTTGATAATGATAGAATGGATATTTCTTCCCAATCTCTTTGGTAAACACAGCCACTCAGTCTCAAGAAAAGCTCAAAAAGCTCAAAACCAAAAAACTCAATCTCACTGCCATTTAGTGGCTTCCACTCACAGTAACTCTCATCTGCATTTCCAAGGCTGTAAATTCAAACTGGAGGGGGTCTAGGGGAGGAAAGAGAGGGACTGCCCATCTTTCTCTGAGGAGCATCTAGTGGATTCAATCCTCCAGATACATGTATCCTCTGGGTTGGTAGAATCATTCACTAGAGACTAATGATATCAGAGCTCTCCATAAAAAGTGAAGGAGACAAAAATAAAAATGTAGGAATAACTATTAGAAGTCCAACTAGGCTTTGCGCACTTTCTTCATCTGATTAAGGGATTTAAAAAGTCATCTATAATAATTACTAGTTTTGAAAGATGTCCCCTGAGATCAAGGAGACACAAGAAAGATGCCACTGCAACTGCATCTATTCAACCCTGTACTGAAAGTCCTTGTCAGTATATTAAAATAGAGAAATCAATAGCCGAATGAGGGGAAATCACATATTATTATTCACAGGCTATCTGATAGCATTAAAAAACCTGCAACTTTTTACAATTATTTCTGCATAGCAAGAGCAAAACATCAAAAAATAAGACTTTAAAATATTGTTTTAATTTTTTAAGCCTCAATGTAACCTGAATCAAAATCTCAAATTTTTGTGGGAAATTATAAAGTGATTGTAAACTTTATATATAAATATGATAAGATTGATACTTTAAAGGGGAAAAAGGTAGAAAGATGTAGTCTTCTGAATCCAATGAGTATTTTAAAACAACAATGAGATATCATGTTACCCCAGTAGCAGTAGCACAGTTTAACAGAACAGAATGCAATAAATGTTGGGAACACTCAAGCACAGAAATTATAAAATGGTAATGCCATTGAGGAAGGCAGTTTGACGTTTCCTCAAAATGCTGCACATAAAATCCCATATGATCCAGCTATTACATTGTTAGGAATAGCTCTCAAGGAAATTAGAACTCAGACACAGAGATTTGTACACCTAAGTTCACAACAGTATTGTTCACAATATGAAGATATTAAAGCAGTCCAAAAGCTCCTGAAAAAAACAAATGGGTTGAGAAATTATGGTACATTCACACAAGGGAGTACTATGCAGTATAAAGAATAATGATTTCATAAAATACAATATAACATGGGAGAGTTTAGAGAATATCATGCTGAATGATCTAACTCAATCTCATAAGGACAACTACTGCATAAGGCCATTATTGTAAAATATAGCAAGATAAGTGTAAAATATGCAGAAAAGAAAAGGGAATGGGGAAAAGGGACAGAAAAAAGTAAGAGCAGAAATCACTAACATAACAGAGTTTAGTGGGTGGATTGGGGAGAGTGGTGAAGAAATACGAAAGATTCAATGGGGACTTGAAAAGAGGGGGAAATAATGGGCATAGATAAACAGTGATTACTTATATAAAATACAATGTGTATGAATGTTGTATTAAATACAATATAAATTTAAGATTGTATAAAACATATATACATGAATAAAACACAATGTAAATGAATTATTGAAAGAAAACCAATTTTAAAAAATAAAGGGAAAAAAATAGTGTTTCAAAGAGTATTACAGGAAACAATTATGTAAGATAAAATAAAAATTTGCAATGACGTAAAATAAAGATTTGCATTAGGCAAATCTGCTGTCAAGGACTTCCTTAAGTGCTAAAGAACAATGATGTCAATTGTTGGTTAAGGTACACCTGACACAAGTCACAGTATTTTTAATTGTTCCCTTTTGCATGTAAAATTTAGACACTGAACAAGGAAGAGCTAAGAAGAATTGATGCCTCTGAATTGTAATGTTGGGAAAGAATATTGAATATATCATAGACAGGCAGAAAAAACAAGAAATATGTCTTGGAGGAACTGTAACCAAAAAAAGGGCTCCTAAAAAGCTGAGACGGGAAAACTTAATCTCATGTATTCTAAGCTCATTGTCAGAAGCAGCCAGTCCTTGGGAAGACTATTATGCTTGGAAAGGCAAAGGATCAGTGAAAGAGAGGAAGACCCTCAATGAGACGGACTAGTACAGTGATTGTGATAATGGGCTGAAGCACAGAAGAGGCTGTGAAGATAATATAGCACAGGACAAGCTTTTGCTCCATTGAACATAATGTCACTATGAGTTGGCATCTACTTGACAGCACCTAACAAAAACAGTATTGGCATAGGAACAGGAAATTAGGCAGTAAGAGGAGACAGAATAGAAAATCCAGAAGGAAAAAAAAAGAAAACCCAGAAGCAGACAGTCCATATACACAGTTGTCTTAGAAGAAAGATAGAACCTTAAGGAAATAGTAAAGAACAATCCTTTTAATTAATGGTACTGGGACCATTGAATAGTATTTAGAAAAAAAAATACAATTTGATAATATATACAAAAATCTATACAATATATTCAAAAGTCAATTCCAAATGGATCATTAATCTTAAGTCAAAATGGTGAAGAAAAACAATACAGCTTCCAAAATACATTATAGGGAAATATCTTCTGAATTCTATGGTAGAAAAATATTTCTTAATCAAGGCACAAGAAACATTCACTTCTACAAGGTAGAACTGAATTTATGGCAATGAGTTTAGAGTATTTTATAGGTTATATTTTCACTCAGCAAGAGATAATATATATAGGTATATATATGAATGATTAAATTGTATACTAATCTGCTGCATAAACTTTTAATTCAAATTAACTTAAAAGATAACATTAATATCAGAATATTATGAAAGGCTATACTTTGAAAATTTGAAAACCTAGAGGAAATGGACAAATTCCTTGTGAACACAACGTGAACAGATGTAGAACACTTGAACAGACTCATCACAAAAGAAGAAATTGAGCAAGTCGTAAAAAGACTCCCCCACAAAAAAAGTCCTGGACCAGATGGCTTCACAGCTGAATTCTACCAAACATTCAAAGAAGATATATCACCAATTCTACTTAAATCATTCTAAAAAAGAAAAAAAGAAGGAACACTCACAGAGTTATTCTATAAAGCAAGCATAATACTAATACAAAAACCAGACAAAGATATTTTCAAAAAAAGAAAACTACAAATCAATATCTTTTATGAATAATGATGCAAAAATCCTTAACAAAATCCAGGCCAATTGAATCCAAAAACACATAAAAAAGATAATTCATCATGACGAGAGGATTCATAAGAAGTATGCAAGGATTGTTCAACATAAGAAAAAGTATCAATGTAATTCATTACATTAACAAGCAAATAAAAAGATCCTACCAAATGATGCAGAAAAGGTCTTTTACAAAATTCAACACCCCTTCTTGATCAAAACACTCAGTAAAATAGGAATGGAAGGGAATTTTCTGAACATTTTGAAAAGTATATACACAAAACCAAGTGCCAATATCTTTCTCAATCAAGAAAGACTAAAAGCATTCTCCTTGCAAACAGGGATCAGACAAGGATCCCCACTGTCACAATTCCTATTCAATATTGCATTGGAAATACTTGCTAGCGCAATACTACAAGAGAAGGAAATGAAAAGCATCCAGATTGGCAAAGAGATGCTATATGCAGAAGATAGGATAGTGTACGCAGAAAAGCCCAAGGTCTCAACAAAAAGACTATTAGAGCTAGTAGACCAATTAGGCAATGGGAAGATAAAAGAAAAATTTACACAAGTCTAGGATTCCTCTACAGTAACAAAGAAAACACAAAAAAGGGAAATAAGAAAGGAAAACCATTTATAGAGTGGTTATTGTGCACCATAGAATTAGAACCGACCCAAAGTTTACCCTCCAGAGGGTTTTCAGATGCAGTAATCACCTCGGAGGAGATAACCCATCCTTTTCCTACACCATTTACAATAGCCAACCACAAATTGAGATACTTGGGAATAAACCTAGCTCTAATGGCCTAGTGGCAAGATGTTGCACTTCAATCATGAAGACATGCAATTCAAGACTACTAACTACTCCAACTTTATGGTACAGAACAACAGAGAGACATAAAACCTTTACAAAGAAAATTGCAAAACACTTCTGTGAGAAACAATAAAAGACCCAAATAAATGGAAAAATGTTCCCTGTCCACAGATAGGCAGACTCAATAGAGTGATCCTATCCAAAGCAATGTACATGTTTTAACACAATATCAATACAGATACCAAATTAATTTTTCAAAGAGATAGAAAATGCAATTTGTCAAGTTTATTTGGAAGAGAAAGAGATCTTGAATAGAAAGTACTTCTGAAAAACAAGAATGAAGTGGAAGGCATAGCATACCCTGATGATAACCCAAACAGCATGGTGCTGGTACAATAACAGGCACATAGACCAGTGAAACAGAATTGAGCACCCAGAAATTAACCCATCTATGGTCAACTGATATTATATACGAAAACAAAATGTACCAAGTAGGGAAATGACAACCACATTAACAAATGGTTCTGGCAAAACTGGACTGCTACCTTCAGAAAGCTGAAGTAGGATCCACACCTCATACCATAAAAAAAAAAAAATCAACTCAAGATGGATCAAAGACCTAGACATAAAGCCCAAAACCATAGAGATCATGAGAGACAAATTGAGACCAAGCTTGCAAGGCCTCACTTATGGTATAAAGAGGCTGTCAAATAAAGCTAGAAATACACAACCAGAAAGGAATAAAACTGATGAATGGGACCTTCTGAAGATTAAATCCCTGTGTGCATAAAAAACTTTTTTCCAACAGAAGAAGAAGAAAACCTACTTACTAGGAAAAAAGCATTTTGCGATACCATCTCAGACAAGGGTCTCGTAACAAAAGTTTACAGAATCCTACAGGATTTCCACAAGAAAAAGACTGATAATTCAATT
This sequence comes from Elephantulus edwardii, assembly GCF_000299155.1. Lineage (NCBI taxonomy): Eukaryota > Metazoa > Chordata > Mammalia > Macroscelidea > Macroscelididae > Elephantulus > Elephantulus edwardii. Next base: position 7,534,597 of record NW_006399889.1, on the reverse strand, counting down.
GCAAAATATAGGGAAGAGACATGGAAAAACTTTTTACAAAAGACATTTGGATGGCCAACAGACATATAAAGAAATGCTCAAAATAACTGACGAAGAGATGTAAATCAAAACAACAATGAGATACCATCTCACCTCAATAGCAGTGACGGAGTTTAACAGGACAGCAAGCAACAAATGTTGGAGAAATAGGAACGAACTCCCATTCACTGTGTGTTGGATTGCAAACAACCACTCTGGAAGGCAGTTTGGCATTCTTCAAAAAGCTAACATAGATACTCCATGTAACCCAGCTTCAAAAAGCTAACATAGATACTCCATGTAACCCAGCTATTCCACATAGCTAACCCAGCTATTCCACTGCTAGGAATATACTCTAAGGAAATTAGAACTGATACACAAATGGAGATTTGCATACCAATGTTCATAGCAGCACTATTCACAAACACAAGAGCATGGAAACATCCCAAATGTCCAGCCACAACCAAATAAATTGAGAAATTGTGGTACATTCCAACAATTAAATAATATGCAGCACAGAAGCAACAATTTTGAAAATTACTATATAACTTGGGAGAGACTGAAGGGCATTATACTGAGTGAACTAACTCAGTCTCATAAGACTAAATGAGTAAATTCCAACCCTAAATGGTAATTAGAGTTCTTTCCTTCCACATAGATGGAAAAAAAATACTCAACAAAATCACAGTAAGAAATGAGCAACAGACTTGAACATGCATTTAATAAAATATGACCAAAAGCATACGAAACTCAGAAACGACAATGACATTCAAGAACATGTCCACCAGAATGACTAAAACAAAACTAATTATAATGTAAGCGCTGGTGAGATATGGAGAAACAAAAGTGTTCACACACGAGTAGGAGTCCAAACTGCAGGAACTTCTGGGAAGACTGTTAGGTATAATCAGTCACAACTGTATATTTAAGAGTTGTGCTGTGAACCAAAAGGTACACAGTTCAAATCCACCAGCTGCTCCTCAGGAGAAAGATGGGCAATTTTCCTCAGTGTGATTAACATTCTCTGAAAATCCACTGGAGTATCAGCTATGAGTTGGTAGTGACTGGAAAGTACATAACAGCAACAACATGGCCATTAGTTGAATGTAGAGATGTTCAACCAGGTGAAAGACATGCAGGGGGACACCAGGAAACAGGCTCAAAGACATTCACAACAGCATTATTGGAAGTCATTACAATTAATAAGTTGTGATATATTCATAAAATTAAATACTCTACATAGTCGTGAAGCAGAACAAACTTTCTAGAGTTATTTGCAAAGACACAAATGTCTCTCACAACCATGCTTTCAAATAAAAGAAGCCATTTACAAATGTGTGTGTGTGTGTGTGTGCGCGCGCGCATGTGCGTGTGTGTGTGTTTGAGTCCCCTTATAAAATGTTCAAACATAGGGGAATTAACCTATGTTAATATTTAAAAGTTACTTCTAAGCCAGAGGGGAATTAAAAGTAGTTATAATAATGAATAAGGATGACGGAAGAAGATTTGAAGCCTTTGAGCTGTGGTGTTGGAGAAGAGCACTGAACATCTCATAGACAGCCAATAGAACAAGTCGATATGTCTTGGAGAGGATGCACCCAGAATGCTCTTTGGAGGCTAGAATGATGAGGTCTCACCTCACATACTTCGGGCATCTTGCTAGAAGAGGCTATTATTCCTTGGAGAGGGACATGATGTTGGGAAGGGTGGAGGGTCAGCGAAGGAGAGGAAGACCCTCACCCAGATGGATTGACAAGGTGACTGCTGCAATGGGATTTTGTGTGTCAGGAAATAGGAGGATGGTGCAGGATAGAATAGGGTTCAGATCTTTTGTTCATAGGATCGCTATAAGTCATACTCAACTCTATGGCACCTAACAACAACAAAAACAACTTTATAAGGAAGATAGGGACAACTTCTAGAGAGCTACATGTTTTAGGTCTTGATTTGAGTAGCCTTTACACAGGTTTGTTGCTCTCATATCACATTGATATCATACATTTATGCTTTGTTCATTTTTCCATTTGTGCTTATTCCACACTGAAACATTAAATAAGAAAAAAACGGAAATTAAAACATGTAACAGCAATTAAGACATAATGGGAAGAATCCAAAAAGAAAATACACCAACATTTTATGATACAGGCAGTCTTACAACTGATTTTAAGTAATTTTATCTTTTTTAAATGCTTTCTAAGTATCCCAGGGAGAGGAGAATGAAAAATCTAGACTGGAAATTCGTTTGTTATAGCTTGTTTGCTGTGATGTACGTCTGCACAGTCTTCTGAGATTGTTGCATATACCCCTGTATACTGTTACTATAACGTTTAGGGTGGATATTAACAATCATGCCACTGTTAACGGCATCATTCATTGCCCAGTATTCACCTTTTTCTTTTCTTTTTAAAATTATTTTTCTTTTAAATGTGATTTTAACAAAAGTTTACATAAAAGTTGGATTTTCATTCATTCATTGTTGCACATTTTCCTCCCTCTCCCTCCCTTCACACATGTTCACTTTAAAAAAAAAAAAAATTCATTCCTTTTTGCACACAACACTCATCAAATTTGCTCTAATTATCTATTTCCTCTGCTCCCTAAGACAGTAAATACAACACTGATAGCAAAGACTGTTGTATTTCCTAAGTGTTTTACTCCTAGTGCCTAGCAGTGCCTGGCACACAATATGTACTAAATAAGTAATTATTCAATAAATAGAATGTGATAGTGTACTTGAGGTTGCACATGTTGTAGAAATGAAAATTACATGTGGCACAGCATCGTGAAAATGACTAAGCTTAATGAGATATTATTTTTTTCATTTTCTGGGATAATAAAGTTTTCACAACTTGAAAGTTCTTCCAGAGTCCTTTTGAAACCATAGTCAGGCAAAATAGAAACGCAGCATTATTTTCAAATAAATAGTAAGTGCAAAATATTTGTCAATGGGTGTAATAGCAGAGGTATGGGAACGTGAGTGCTCTTAGGATCATGTTGTTTCCTCCTTAGAACTGGAGATGATCATGAAAAACAAGGTTGGGAAAAGGTGAAAATATGTGCCTATATTACAATTCCTTCTTTGTTGTTTAATGATGCTATACACAGATACAAAGAGTTTGGTTTGGGTTTTGTTTTCTTTTTTTTAAGTTATATTCTAGATATTTACAGGAGTAGCAACAGTCTCAAGACACTAAAATATATATACTGTAATTTGAAAGCAGATTGGATAAAATGAATCTGAAGAAATTTGTTGAGGACATCATTCTATCAAATTTCAACAATGAGAATTTTTTAAAAATCTCAAAACCTAAGAACAGAAGAAGTCAAAATTCCATACCTCAGCCACTGCTATAGAAAAGCTGAAGCTGGGAAGTGTGGTGAGTACTACACACATCATCATAACAGGTCTCCTAGGAAAGGAGAAAAAAATAAGCAAAAGCAATAATGTACAAGATCAACAGTTCCTGTTACATTCTGCTAATTCATCTATTGTTTTTCTAAGAAGCTACTGCTTCCCTATTTCCATTTCCCAAATGTATGCAAATAGCAAAAAGGAACACAGACAAATACCAGCATACTTTCGAGAGCAAAGGGAAGAACCGATTTCCAAATAATTAGCAAACCATAGAAACCACTAAAGAACATTGTCAAAATCAAAGCCATTGCGGTCCAGTCAAGTCAGACTCATCATGACCCTGAAGAACAGAGTAAAACTGCTCCATTGGGTTTTCAAGGCTGTAAATATTTATAGAAGTAACTATTTAGCAGCTATGTGATTTAACCACTGTGCCACCAGGACTCCAGTTAGAAAAAAAAATACAGTACAAATCAAAAGAAAGTCACCATTTGCATTTTGTTTAATATGAATCTTGAACAATTCTCAGGCTTTGCTGGCCAAGTGAAAAACAGAACAAGGTAACTCTTGAGCTTGTGTATTTCATGTTTTTAACTTATTTTTTACAACAATAGAGACGATAACTATTAACTTAAGATCATTTAAAGTAAAAGCATTTGGATACTATTTTTGTACGTGAACAAAAAAGATTTAAAGCATACTCATATAATTTTTTAAATGTGTGTTTTATTATTAAACTTTCATGATCAGTCCACCAAGTAATCAATGAAAATAAAATTTATTTACAATATTATAATCTTTTGGCACAAAATTTCAATGATATTCAGCATCATTAATTTATAGAAGGCAAAATAAACTCAAAGATTTTCTCTCATGAAATGTTCATCTCCTCTTTTCTTTTATGACAGTGGGCCAGCTGAAGTAAGGTAGTTAAATACATACATACGTTAACTAAATTTCTACACTAAGGTGCAAAATCTGTTCAGCTCTTTCAAATTCAAAGAATTTCTCCTTGATCTTCTCATGATTTTCCCTACCTCAGTGCTATGGAAGATGTTAGAGTTGTGCTTTTCCATACAATTAACATGAATGTTTTACATTTGTTTGTTAATTATGCCCTATCCAGATAGTTTTGTATATGCCCTAAATTGGAATTGCATGCTTTTGGAAATACCTACAGAGATGGGGTGCTTGTTTGCAAACAGTTGTAGAACATGTGTTATTTCTGTAAAAATATGTATGGGTAATTTCTCAGACAGTATTGTTCCTCTCCCATAGCCAAGCTGGCACCACTTGATTAAAATCAGAGCTACTAAGAGATTCTAAATTAGGGGTTTTCCTCTTCATTGGCAGAGCTCTGTCCTAATGAGAAGACTGTCTAGAGCTTTCACGGGCATCTCTGGGGGCTGCACAAAGTGAATGTGCTCAGCCGCTTCCCAAAAGTGCTTTAGAAGAACTCGCAAAAATAAGCCTTGGGAAATGCTAAGGCACACAGTTCAACTCTGACACACACAAGGCTGTCGTCATCAGCTTCACAACTAAGGGGTTTTTTGGTTGATTTTATTTTTTTTAAAGAGCACTCATAGAGTTCTTATCAATTTGATTTCTAAAAGAAAGGTTGTATTCCCAGAATTATTCCTGGACTTTGTATTATCTCTTTTCATCTCATTCAATTTTATTATTTTTAAATACCATATTCCAACACACACACACACTCTCTCTCTCTCACTCTCTCTCACTCTCTCTCTCTCTCTGTCTCTCTCGCCTTTTTCCTCACCTGAGCTCTGGACTAAAAAACCAACTGTGCATTTGATGTTTCCACTCAGATATCTAACACATAATTCAGACTTGCCATATTTAAGTTCTAACTCACGCCCTTCTCTATACATGTTGTATCATCAAATCTTGTCTTCTTTGTTGTAAAAAAAATATATTACAGGCTGTTGTGATGGTTAAAGCCATTTATTAACTTGACTAGACCAGGATTCCCAGAGATTTGGAAGCTATATAATGACAGAGTGATTTCCTATGATGTGATCAATCAATTGCAAAGGGAGCTGTGTGGTTTGCATCACTGATATATAAATGTATATATGTATTTGGGGCATGTTGTCAGGAGAGTTCAGCCCTTGGAAAAAGACATGGTGCTGGATAACATGGAGGATCAGAGAAAGAGGAAGACCCTCAACAAGGTGCATTGGGACAGTGACTATAACGATGGGTTGAACACAGTAAAGATTGTGAGGATGGTGCAGCATAAAGCAGAGTGAATGAAATATTTAATAAATGAGTACCAGTCCAAGGCTAAGGGATTAGTAAATATCTAGATATGATCTCACTTATACAGTGCAAGACTTCAAGAACAATAGTATAGTTTTGCAACCCAAGGTGAAATTGACTAACATTTCTGAGAAAATCTTGCTTTCTTGGAATGGTTTTCTCACTCTTAGGAAACATCAAGAGTCCAAACCAATCCCACGCCTGTTAATTGCAGCTCATACTGACTCTCCATTTGGTTTCTGAGGCTGTAAATTCTATGGGAGGAGACTGTGCATAAAAGCCTTAGGGAGCTCTGGTTGCCTAGCCTGTAGGGAGTTATGCTGCTAACCCAAAGGCTTTGGCTTTCTGGTGATATGAATCCACCAGTGGCTTCTTGAAAGAAAGATGGGCAATTTCCTCCCATGTGCTTTACGGTCAACTTTAAGTTCATTACAACTCAGAGGTGCATAGCAATGTATACATTTATATATAGATACACTAATTTATATATTTATAAATATATATTGACTCTTGGTACCAGCAGCCAGAAAATTAAAAGACAAATTGCATTGGGAAAGTCTGCCGTCAGAGACCTCTCCAAGGTACTGAGAAGCAACGATGTCAGTCTGGAGACCAAGGTGCACCTAACATGGGCCATGGTCTTTGTAATTACTTGCTATGCATTAGAGAGCTGGACAATGACTAGGGATGATAGAAGGAGAGTTGATGTCTTTGAGCTTTGGTACTGGAGCAGACTATTGAATATACTATGGACTGCTAAGAGAACAAACAAGTTTGTCCTGGAGAGGGTTAAACAAGGCTGATTCTTAGAGGCAAGGATTCTGAGGTTTCGTTTGACATACTTTGAATATGTTGCAAGGTGGGAGGACAGTGCAGGAGAGGAAGATCCTCAATGAGATAGATTGATTCAGTGACTGGGCTAATGGGGATAGGTGTGTCTGAGACAGTAAGATTGACAAGAGATAGAGCAGGGTTTAGGGCTGTTGTACATAGGGTCGCTAAGAGTCACAAGCAACTCAACAGCACATAGCAACAACAACAACAATATTGATAATTAGATACTAATTAATACATTATTAATCCCTAAGGACTAAGCCATTTAGAGCTCCATATGCGGAGGGTTATTGTTGTTTTTGTGTGCTGTTGAGTCAGGATGAACCCACCTTAGAGGACCCACCAGTGGGGTATCAGAGGTAGTAAATTGCATGGGAGGATATTGCTCATCTTTCTCCCATAGAGCAGCTGGTGATTTGAACCATGTGCCTTTGGGATTGCAGCACAGCTTTTAACCACTAGGGCACCAGAGCTCCCTAAGAGGAAAGTAGAAGGACGAATCAAAAAGGGGACCTTCCTTGCAATAACCATGGCTGACCAAAAAAAAATTAAAAGGGGGCTACCTCCCCTGTCAGTACCAATAGAGCTTTTTTCGTGTATGAGGGTTTGCGCTGCTAAACCAAAAGTCGCAAATAGCTTAGCAGGAGAAAGATGGGCTATTTCTTTCTGTATGATTTATAGTCTCTGATACTCAATGGAGGGCCACCTATGACTTTTCCTGTCTTGACAACAATGAGAGGAATGTAGGGCTCAGTTGATAATGACCTATTAGTGTCTATAACCCTCTGTGTCTTCCTCCTCCTTAGTGATAAATGTCAACTTTTGATGCTGCTCTTTTCTGGGAAAATGAGAAATTTGTAGAGCTCCACTGTCAAGGAGTTTTCCAGTATAAGGACTGGGGTTCAAATGACAAGGATGGGTTTTGCTCCTGGATCTTCTGGGTTGGTGATATCCCTCTTCTTTGGAGATAATCCTCTTCTCTCTCCTTACTTCTTACACTTTTCCTCTTTCATAAGACAAAGTGTGATGAAAGTAATGTTGTTATTATGGGCTGTCAGGTCACCTGTGACTCATGGTGACACTATGTACCACAGTTATAAAGCTTGCCCTGTCTTGAGCCAGTCTCACTGTCTCCAGCATGCCTACTCCCATTATCAAAGTCACTGTGTCAATCCACCTCGTCTGGGGTCTTCCTCTTCTGTGCTGCCCACACACCCCATGCCTCCAAGAATGATATCCTTCTCCAAGGACTGGTCCTTCCTGGCCACATGCCTATGTGAGAAAGAGCTTCAAAATCCTTGCCTCCAAGGCGAAAATTGTTTTTTCCCTGGTCAAACAGGACAGATCTGTTGTTTTCTTGACAGTCTATGATAAATTCAACACCTCTCCAGCACCCCAACTCACAGGCATAGATTCTTCTTCTATTATCTTTAGTTACTGTCCAGCTCTCTGATACATAGCAAGGAATTACGAAAACCATGGCCTAGGCCTGGTGCACCTTAGTCTCTAGACTGTTATTACTATTATTCAGTACTCTGGAAAGGTCCTTGACAGCAGATTTACCTAATAGAATTCATCTTTTGATTTCCTGATTGCTGGTGCCAAGAGTTAATTGTGAAGCTGAACAAGCTGAAACTGAACAATCTCAATCTTCCTTGTACATCAAGCTAGTGCTGTCATGGGATTAAGGATGTTGCATCCCTCTCTTAATTCTTTGACAACTGTTGTTGTTGTTGTTATGTGCCATCAAGTCACCTGCAACTCATAGCGACCTTATGTACAACAGCACTAAACCTTGCTCTATCCCTTGCCAATCTTATTGTCTCTAGCACACCTACTCCCATTACTCCAGTCACTGAATCAATCTATCTCATCGAAGGTCTTCCTCTCTTGTGCTGTCCCTCTACCCTCCCAAGCATAACGTCCCTCTCCAAGGACTGGTCCCTCCTTACAACATGTCCAAAGTATGTCAGATGAAGCTTCAGAATCCTTGCCTGCAAGGATCAGCCTGATTTAACCTTCTCTGGGACAAACCTGTTCATTCTCTTAGCCATCCATGGTATATTCAACACTCTTCTCCAATACCAGAGCTCAAAGGCATCTATTCTCCTTCTATCATCCCTAGTCACTGTCTAGCCTTTCAATTCATAGCAGGTGATTGCAAAGGCCATAGCCTGTATCAGACACACTTTAGTCTCCAGACTGACATCCTTGCTCTTCAGTACTTTGGACAACTATTAGGTTCATCATATCATAAAGGACTTTTACTTAACTTCCACATTACATCATCATTACATCATTATTACATATTTTTATAAGACAAAATTGAATCCATGGCCCAATTCAAAGCAAACTCATGGTCATCAAGTCAACTCTGATACACACAACACACCATTGTGATTTATGCTGTACATTTTGTTATTTCTTGTATAAAATTTTGCACTAATTTCTAATATTCTCATGTGTAACAGTGCATTTTCACAGTAAATTACAAACTCCCTAAGGAAAAATGCAATGTAGCTTGTGAATAACACTGACAGTATGAAGAATCTGTGTAGAAAGTTAGTTCGAAAAAGTTGTTAGAAGTCAGAGAGTAAATGGTCATGAATGCTAGCTAAATTTTAGGATACAGTGACTCTTGTTGTTAGGTGCTGTCATGTATGACCCATAGGGACCCTCACGTCCTGTCTCATTCTCACAATCTCTGCCATACATAAGCCCATTGCAGCAGTCACCATGTCAATGAGAGGTCTTCCCCTCTTTAATTGTCCCTTCACCTTTCCAAGCATGATGTCCCTCTTTAAGAAATAATCTCTTCTAGCAACATGATGTATGTGAGATGAAGCTTTATCATCTTTGCCTCCAAGGAGCACTCTGGTTGCACCTTCTCAAAGGTTTGTTCTCTTGTTTGTTCTTTGGCAGTCGTTGGTTTGTTCAATAGTCTTTTCCAACACCACAGCTCAAAGGCATCAATTCTTCTTCTGTCATCATTATTCACTGTCCAGAACTCAGATGTATTGTAGCAGTGATGTCAATTTGAGGATATGATGACTTGTACATCTAATTTTAGCACATGAACAATGTCTACCAAACAATCAACTAGAGAAATGTTTGTTAGAAGAAGCACTGGAGAAAATTGAGCAAAATCCAGTAAGTAAGGCCATAGCTATTTGAAAACACACTGGTACATCACTGTTGTAGGAAAATTCTAGTAGCCTCATTTTAGACATTTACTAGTTAGAGTTAAACAGAAGATTTCAAAGGACAGTTTAGGAAAACAAAGTAAAATAGTATAACAAAAACTGAAAACAGCTGGATTCAGAGAATAAAAAGGTAAGTATTTATTTGGCATTTTTTCAAGCTGAAAGAACTGAAAAGCAAATTCAAGCCTTAGTTATAATACTTAGAAATGCTATGGGCAAAGTCTTGAATAATCCAAGAAGCATCAAAAGAAGATGGAAGCACTCCTACTAAATATTGTATTTGAAATGCTTGCTAGAGCAATACAGCAAGAGAAGGAAATAAGAGGCATCCAGATTGGCAAAGAAATGGTGCAGCTGTCACTATATTCCAATGATATGATAGTGTACACAGAAAAAACCCAGGACTCAACAAAAAGCTGTTAGAGCTAGTAGACCAATTTAGTAGAGTGGCAGGATATAAGATCAAAATACACAAGTCTGTGGGATTCCTCTACAGTAACAAAGAAAACACAGAAAAGGAAAATAAGAAAGCAATACCATTTACATTAGTCAACCACAAGTAGAAATACTTATGAACAAATAATTTTTCCTCACCTTTTCATCTCAGGCGTATGTCTGATTCAAAATGTCCCACACCAATCCATCTCATTTCGCCAATACCTAGTATGTCCATATTTATGTATTCCATTTCTTTCTTAAAAACATCCACTTTCCCTACATTAATGCTTCTCATATTCCATGTTCCAATCATTAGTATCTGTTTACAACTGTTCCTCTTCTTTTGTGTTTCCATATTTGAGGACTCATCCTCAGTCACCAGATCTACTAATCCACTTTGACTGTGCTCTGTTGCACATTAGGTTTGTTACTTCAGAAGTAGATGGCAAATCCTTCTTCCTAGTCTGTCTTAATCTAAATGCTCAGATTTGGAATAGTATCTGACAGACAAGCATTTTATATAAAAAGAGTAGATGAAAGACATTTCCTAATTATAGAAGCAACCAATAGTTTCAATGTTGCTCCCCACCCATGGCACATGTGTCTTGACCCCTCCCTTTCCCAGCTCTGCCAGCATCCCCTTCCGCTCTTGCCTACCCCATTCAGTGCCTCCCTTCCCCGTATAGCCCTTGATATGATAGCTTAGGTCTCAAGACTTCTGTGCTTCCATGATCCTGAATGCCTTGCGCTGCTGCCAGTCTCTTATGCTGCGACCAGTCCCTCTTGAGTTTTGAAGTCTTTAAATCCAAATTTCACTTACTAATATTAGGGAAGTGTTTCTATCTAGATGGTTCTGAGGCAAAGTCCTTTGCTTTGACTTTCTGCTCCAGGACTGTCTTCTTGTGGCTTAGTTGCTCTTCTCATCCATTTGCAGCACACTGCTGTCACAGTAGTATAATTTTTCAGGAGAGGGTGATGTAGCCTCAAGATCTGGTAGATAAGTGTTGTTTTCTTGGCCCTAAGGTCCTGTGGCCCTTGGGCCCAAAACTACTTAAACACTCAGGCCCTGCCCACTGGACTTCTGGGAATGTGACACAACCCTGCTTGCTGAAACTGAGGAGGATCTGAAGCAATTGCTGCAGAAGGTCAATGACTGTAGTCTTCAATATGGACTGCAACTCGACATCAAAAAAACAAAGACTCTCACTACTGGGCTGATCATAGTGAAGAGATTGAGATTGTTAAGAGCTTCAGCTTGCTTAGTTCCACAATCAACATTCTTGAAACTAACAGCCAAGAAATCAAAAGACGAATTGCAATGAGAAAGTCTGCTGTCAGGGACCACTCCAGAGTTCTGAAGATCAGTGATGTCAGTCCAGAGACAAAGCTGAGCCTAACCCAGGCCATGGTCTTCACAATTACTTGCTATGCATCAGAAGCTGGACAATGACTAGGGATGACATAAGGAGTAATGATGCCTTTGAGCTGTGGTTCTCGAGAGGAGTATTGAATATACTTATCATGGACTAATAGGAGAACAAACAGGTTTGTACTGGAGAAGGCCACACTGCTCCTTAGAGGCAAGGATTCTGAAACTCCATCTGACATACTTTTGGTATGCTGCAAGGAAGGATCAATCCTTGGAGAAGGACATTATGCTTTGGAGTGTGGAAAGACAGTGCAAGAGAGAAAGACCATCAATGAGCTAAATTGACTCAATGACTGGGGTAATGAGGGCAGGTGTGTTAGAAGCAAAATGTTGGCTCAAGATAGAGCAGAATTCAGAGCTATAGGTTTACTAGGAGTAGCAAGCTACTCAAAGGCACATAACAACAAAAACAAAGGAATAAATCTATCTAGAGACACAAAAGACAAAGTACAAAGACAAGTACAAAATTCTTCTTCAAGAAACAGTAAAAGTTCTAAATACATAGAAAAATATTCCCTGTTCATGCATAGGAAGACCCAATATAATGAAAATGACAACCTTACTAAAAGCAATCTACATGTTTAATGAAACCCAAATATAATTACCAAATTCATTTTTTGTTGTTTTTTCTTTTTTTTGTTTTTCCTTTTTTTGTTGTTTTTTTTTTAAAGTTGATTTTTCAAGGAGATAAAAAGGCAATTCTCAAATTTACTTGGAGAAGAAAGAGATCTCTAATAAGCAAAGTGCTTCTGAAAAACAATAATGAAGTGGGAGGCATAGCACACCCTATCTCAAAACCTACTAGACAGCTGTAATAACCAAAACAGCATGGTACTGGTACAGTGACAGACATATGGAACAGAATCAAGAACCCAGAAATTAATCCATGATCTATGGCCAACTGATATTCAACAAGGAAACAAAATTTATCAAATGGGAAAATGACAACCTCTTTAACAAAGTGTTAGCAAAACTAAACTGCTACCTGCAGAAAGTTGAAGCAACATCCACACACACCTCTCACCATACACAAAAATCAACTCAAGGTGGACCAGAGACCTAGGTGTAAAGCCCCCCAAACCATAAACATCATAAGAGACAAATTGGGACCAAGATTTTAAGGCCTTGCTTATAGTATAAAGAGATGATCAAATACTGCCAGAAATACACAACCAGGAGAGGGTAAAATTGATGCATGGGACCTTCTAAATACTGACTCCCTGTGTGCATAAAATATTTTTTCCAACAGTGTGAAAAGAAAACCTACTGATTGGAAAAACATTTGGCAACACCATCCAGACAAGGATCTCATAATAAAAATGTAACAAATCCTACAAGGCCTCCAGAAGAAAAAGTCTTATAACACAATTACCAGGACAGACTTTTCTCAGAGGAAGACATTTGGATAGCCAACAGCCACATGAAGAGAGCCTCAAAATCAGTGGCAATAATAAAGATGAAAATCAAAATTACAATGAGATACCATCTCATCCCAGTAGCAGTGACAAAGTTTAACAGGACAGCAAGTAATAAAGGTTGGAAAGGATGTGGAGAGATAGGAACTCTCATACACTATTGGTGGGATTGTAAAACCAGTGTTCCTAGCAGCATTATTCACTCCACTACTTGGAAAAATACCCTGAGAATACAAGAACTGAGGCACAAACTGAGATTTGTACATCAGTGTTCATAGCAGCATTATTCACCATCGCAAGAAAATGGAAACATCCCAAATGGCCAACCACACACGAATGGATTCAGAAATTATGGTACATTCACACAATGGAATACTATGCAGCACACAGGAGTAATAACTTTGTAAATTATTACCTAACTTGAGAGACACTAGAGAGCATTATGCTGAGTGAACTAACTCAGTCCCATAAAGAGAAATATTGTATAAAAACCATTATTGTAGAATGAGTATAGGGATCCAGGAGGGGTGGGAAAGGCTGGAAGCAGAGGGATGTGCATGTCCAGGGGGAACGGGGCATTAATCATTGGATTGTACAATTTGATGGGTGGGGAGGTGAGGGAAATGGAAATAATTTGTTCAGATTTGTATTCTAATTTTGTGAATAAACTGTTGTTGTTGTTGTTGTTATTAAGTGCCGTCGAGTCGCAGGCGAATCATAGCGACCCTATGAAGGAGAGTCCTCGAAGCTTGGGTGCCTTTCATCATCTCTCCAGGTTCATAGGGTTTCCGGAGGCAAGCTATTATGGAAGTGGATGCTACTCCTCCTTCCACTAGTAGAGGAAAATGTATATGAATAAAACATACTGTAAAGGTATTACTATATGAAAAATATAAAAACAGCATTATTCACAATTGCAAGAACATAGATACAGCCCGAATGTCCAACCACAACTGAATGGATTGAGAAATTATGGTACATTCACATGATGGAATACTATGCAGTTCTCAGGAACAATGATTTCAAAAATTATTACATAAGTTGAGAGAGACTGGAGAGAATTATGCTGAGTGAACTAACTTAGTCTAAAAAGGATTTATACTATATGGGACCACTATTGTAAAAACAGAAAGATAACTAGTAAAATGTATAAGAGGATCCAAGGAGGCAATGAGTGGGAACAGAAGGGTGAGGGTGGGCAGGGAGAAATCACAGGATTGCATGGTGGGTAGAGGAAGGAGAGGGATGTAAAGGAAGTGGGAACGATCCTGCAGGGATCTGGAAAGACAGGGTAATGAAGGGCATGCTTTAGTGATGTTTTATAAATCATAACAAATGTATAAAACACATTATGAATGAATGACTGTATAAAACACAATGTGTATAAACTTTGTACACAAAATCAATGTAAAATTAAAAAAACACACACACAAGAAAAAGGTGGAAAGAATACACAAAGTCACTGCATCAGAAAGAATTGATCTACAGTTAAAAATTACAGAAGTACTGCATGGTTCAAAATTGGGAAGGGTGTATGTCAGGGATGTGTCCTGTCTCCATACCTTTTCAACCTGTATGCAGAGCAGATTATCCAAGAGGCTGGGCTCTATGAGGAGAAGTATGGCGTCAGGACTGGTGGAAGATCTATTAACAATCTGAGTTATACAAATTACACAACCCTGCTTGCTGAAATTGAGGAGGACCTGAAGCGCTTGCTGCAGAGTCTCAATGCCAAGAAGACAAAGATTCTCACCACTGGACCAATTGGTAGCATCA
>NW_006399889.1:7505398-7519425 GCF_000299155.1 Elephantulus edwardii | reverse complement strand
ATGTTGTAAGGAGAGACAGGTCCTTGGAGAGGGACATCATGCTTGGTAGGGTGGAGGGACAGAGCAGGAGGGGAAGACCCTGTATGAGGTGGATTGATTCAGTGACTCGGGTAATTGGGATGGGTGTGTTGGAGGCAGTGAGATCGGCACAGGATAGAGCAGGGTTTAGGGCTGTTGTAATAGGGTCGCTATGAGTGGCAAACGACTTGACGGCACATAGCAACAACAACAAAAACAACATAAACAAGAGTCAATGACTATGAAGGATAAAGTTCAAGTTAAATGGCAGGCAATAGCAAAAAGGTATCAGAAATTGATAGGATCCAATTGACATGTTTCAAACAACAGATGCAGGCCTGGACTTGCTCACCAGTCTATGCCAGGACATTTGGAGGATAGCTGCCTGACCAACTGACTGGAAGAGATTCTTATTTTTTCCCCCTTCCTAAGAAAGGTGACTCAACTAAAGTGTATTGTACAGAACAGTATCATTACTAGCACATGTAAGAGAAATATTGCTGATAATCATCCAAAAAGTGTGAGAACAGCACATTTACAGGGAACTGCCAGGAATTCATGCTGGGTTTTGAAGAGACGATGACAGCAGGGTTATCAATACTGATGTCAGAGCAGACATCCAAGCAGAGAATACCAGAAGAATGTCTATTTGTGTTTCAGTCACTATGCAAAAGCATTTGACTGTGTGGACAAACAATGGCTAACATTAAGAAGAATGAGAATCCCAGAACACTTTATTGTGTTCATGTGGTACCTAGATCAAGAAGTTGCTGTTCTAATAGAGCCAAAGAACACGGCACGGTTTAAAATCAGGAATGGTGGACAACAAGAATGTCTCCTTTCTCCACACATATTCAATCTGTATACTGAGCAAATAAATCCTGAAGCTGGACTCTATGAAGAGGAATGTGGCAATTAGCAAGACTCATTAATAACCTGCCTTATACAGATGATACAACAACCTTGCTCACTGAAAGTGAAGAGAACTTCAAACACTTGTTGCAGAAGATCAAGGACTATAGCCTTTGGTACGGATTGTATCTCAACATCAAGAAAACAAAAGTCCTCACCACTGGGCCAATAGACATCATGATAGATGGAGAAAGGATTAAAGTTGCCACTGACTTCATCTTGCTTAGATCAACAATCAATACCCCTGACATCAGCAGTCAAAAGACCAGGAGACATATTGAATTTGGCAAGTCTGTTATCAGGGATCTCTCCAAATTACTTAAGCTCGATAATGCCAGTTTGAAGACTAAGGTGTACTTTATTCAGGTCATGGTCTTTTCAATCACTTGTTATACTCTAAGAGCTGGACAATGAATAAAGAAGACAGAAGAAGAATTGATGCCTTTGAGTTGTGGTGTTGGGGAAAATATTGAATATAACATGGATTTCCAAAAAAATTAAACATATATGTCTTAGAAAATGTGCAGCTGGAGCGCTACTTGGAGACAAAGATGGTAAAACTCTCTCACATAATTTGGACTTTAGGTGAGTTTATTCCTTGGAAAAGTAGGTTGTCATTGTTGTTGCTGTTATGTGCTGTTGAGTCGCCTGCAACTCATAGCAACCCTGTGTGCAAGAGCCCTAAACCCTGCTCTATCCTGTGCCAATCTTACTGTCTCTGACACATCTACCCCCCCCCCAGTACCCCAGTCACTAATTCAATCCATCTCATCAAGGGTCTTTCCCTCCTGTACTGTCTCTCCACCCTCCCAAGCATGACATTCCTCTCCAAGGACTGGTCCCTCCTTGCAACATGTTCAAAGTATGTCAGACGAAGCTGCAGAAAGGAATATCATGCTTGGAAGGATGGAGAGTCAGCAAAAGAGAGGAAGACCCCCAATAATATGGATTGACACAGTGACTGCAGCAATGGGCTCAAGTGTGTCGGAGCTGATGAGGATGCAACATGATAGGAAAGGGTTGCTATGAATCGTACTTGACTGCATAGAACCTAACAACAATAATGACTTCAGGGGGGAAGAGGATGAAACCTTTACCTCATTTGCAGGTGACTCAAAATCTGGAGACAAAATTTTGAATGACAGAATCAGAATTTGACAAAGCAAGCTGCAACATAGTAACATTTAACAGGAATAAGTGTAAATTTACTGAATTCCGATATAAAGATATAGTTTAAATATTCATTCATTCACCCTTTCATCTAAAATGTTATTAAATATGTGTAGTTTATCTTGTTGTAAGGATATAAAGACACAGCACTTTGGCTTCGAGACACGAAAAGCCTCTTGGTGATGTGTTAAGTAACCTAAAACTCACTAAAAGTCAGCAGTTTGAAACAACCAGTCAATTTTCAAAGGAAAGACAGAAGATAGCCTCAGCAACCCCACGGTGAGTCATGAGTCAGAATGAACTTGATGGCTTTGAGGTTGCCTAAGAATGAAGAAATCCAGCACTGAAAGCAAGATTTTCCAAGAATTTTAGTCGATTGCACCCTCTGTTAGGAAACAACAGTGATGCTATTGTTATTAAAGTCTTCAGCTGTATATGTGAGATCATATCCAGATATTTACAGACCAAGGAAGCATCTCAAGGAAACTTCAGATGAGCAAAAAGTTTCAAAACTAGACGATAAGAGTGATGGATGGACTTCTGAATACTGGAGAAGACTTAGAGGAGACTGTCGAGAAGTAGGTGAGATGGCAGAGCTACGCAGCCTCTGCTAATAAATTAAAAGCTTTCCTGTAGATTGAGTGAGCTCAGGAGACGTCATCTCTGGAGATACAGTTTTAAGAGCCACTGCCATACAAGCAGCAGGTGTTACCTTATGAGAGCAGGTAAGAGTACTCAAAAAGCAATAAAAAAGGAGAAAGCAAGCAATGCAATCAATGGTCAAATTGATGGGCATGTAAAGGGAGAGCACAGGAGGTGAATTCTACAAACATCTGGAAGAAAGTCACATGGTCACAAGATTTTGTTTCATCAAAAGGAAAGAATAATCAGGGTTCTAAGAAATAGTGAACTAGCTATAAAATAAGAGGCAGGCTATCTATTGTGAGAAAAATGTCATGAAATAAACTTGAAGATTTTTCTAGCTTTATTTTTTTAAGTTTTTTTTAATAATTTTAATGAACATTTACAGAGAATTTGGATTTCCTTTCATTCATTGCTGCACTTCTCTACCCGCCCAGGCCTCTCCCCCCGCCCCCCAGTTTGCTCCTCTCTTTCAAAAGTAAAAGAAACACTCATTCCCTGGTATGCAATCCCCCCGCACCCCTCCCACCACCCCAAATACATTCCACTATGCAATCTTAATTGTGGACTCTTGTAATAACCTTAATACCCTATCATGCATCGCTTTTAAATTATTCACTCCCTCATCTGTTTCAGTGCAGTATACACAATTTATCCAGTTTTTCTCCGTCTTACCACCACCCTGATTTTATATAGTAGAATATCATAGCTTATTTCCTCACTCAAACGAGTATATTTTTTAAGAGGTAGAACTATTAAGCAGAAACTTTTTCAAGATTATTCTGTCAACAGAAAATTAAGGGGAGAGAAGAATAGGGGCCAAGGACGTCAGTTGGTAAGGGTTACGATAACCCCTGCTTGAGTTACTAGAATGTTCTACATGTTTCCTGGAACAAAAAAAGAAATGAACCAACAAACAAAAGTTCATAACTAGCAATAGATCTGAATATACAGACATATTTGGAACTAGGCTAGAACCTTAAGTGCAGGGTGTCCCCTAAAGATAAAGGCCTACTTGAGATAAGAAAAGAAGAAGCTGATGCAAGAGATATGAACAAGGAAGAATGAATGGAATCTGATGACCCTGCACATCGAAGAGTGGGAAAAGCAAAAGTAAATACACTGTGGCTGAATTGCTGGATATGATGGAGCAAGAAGAACGAGGCCAGAGTTAAGAAAGGCAAAGCTATTGATGCTGATATACAAGGTAGCAGGCGGTCTGGGAAGGACCTTTAACAACCTGTTTTGGGTTAGGTGTTTACTTAGCCATCACTAGTGACAGTTTTCTGAGAGATTCAGAAGAGAGTCAGCGCATTTCCTCTGGCTTGTCAGTTTGTCCAGCACTGCATGCATGGTCCTGGCACCACGTGCTTCACTGGTTGTGATGCTGTGATGGTTAGAAAACAGGTTCTGGAGACAGATATCTTCTCCAAATCTAATCATGCCTTCAATACACACTGGCTATGCTGTCTTTTAGCTTCTCCAAACTCCTATTTCTTTATTTCTAAAATGGGGGTTATAGTTATTCTTATCTAGAGATGTTAGAAGGCATTGTGGGTTGTGTCCTGTTCCTTAGACAGTTATCTTCAAGACCTAACACTGAGTACCTGGATTGTGGCTTTATTTGAAAACATATTCTTTGCAGATATAATTAATTAGCATATAGTAAGAAGCTGTGCTGCATTCTCAAAGGTATGCGGTTCAAATCTACTAGCTGCTTGGTGGGAGAAGGATGATAACCTCCTCTGTCCAATTTTTTCCTCTGAAAGCCTGCTGGAGGGTCAGCTATGGGTTGGTTCCAACTTGACGGCACACAACAATAACATATTGAATTAGGATGAACCCTACTCCAACATGCCTGATGTTCTCATAGGATGAAAAGAAACATAGATACATCCAGGAGAATCATATGTGTTCATAGCAACAGAAATTGGAATGATGCATCTACAAGGCAAGGACTGCTAGGCTAAGAGAAATTTATGGAAGGGATTCTCTCCCGTAGCCTTCAGCGAGTAATGCCCTGTCAAAAATACCCTGATTTCTGATTTCTAGCTTCTGGAACTGTGAAATACCAAATTTCTGTTCTTATATAATCCAGAAAGGGGCACTTTACAGCAATCTTAAGAAATGAATACTTTTGTTGTTGCTATGTGCCATCAAAGCTGAACAAAATCATAGCTGACCTTCCAGCAGGCTTTCCGAGGCTGTTAATTCCATGGGACGAGATTGGTCATCTTTCTCACAAGGGGTAGATGGTGAATTAGATCTACTAGTTTTTGGCTTAGGGAACTCTGTTGGCTTAGTGTTACAGACTGTACTGCCATTCCAAAGGCACATGGTTAGAATACACCAGTTGTTTTGTGGGAGAAAGATGTGAAATCTCCTCCTGTGTAATTTACTACCTCTGGAAAATCTGCTTAAGGGTCAGCTAATGAGTTGGTTGCAATTCTACACCATCAACAGCCTGTGGATTGGCAGCACAACTCTTTGCCCACTAGACCATCCTGTTGTGTGCCGTCAAGTAGGAACTGTCCCACAGATGACCCTCCAGCAGGTTTTCAGAGGCCATAAATTGCACATGAGGAGATTGCCCAGAGTCCTGTGGTACAGCTGGTAGTTTCAAACTGCATGCCTTTGAGTCAGCTTTCTTGCGTATGTGAACAAAATAGATCTCTTCCAATCCATTGGCCAGGTAGTTATCTTCCAAATATCCTGGCGTACACTTGGGAGCCTGTCCAGAGCTGCCTCTATTAGATGAAACATGTCAACACTTATCCTATCAATTCTTGGGATTTCTTTTTTCCTAGTGCTTTCAATATAACTTGAACTTCTTCCCTTATCATCACTGACTCTTTACCATATACTACTTCTCAAAATATTTCAAGGCCGAACAATTCTTTTGGTACACTGACTCTGTATTTCATTCATCTTCTTTTGATGCTTCCTAGATCATTCAAGATTTTCTCTCAGTGCTGCAACTTGAAGCTTTAATTTGTTTTCCAGTTCTTTCAACTTGAGAAATGCTGAGCAAGTTCTTCCCTTTTTATTCTCTAACCGCAGCTATTTATGCATTCTATTTAAAAAAAAAAACACAAAACACCTGTTTAAAAGGGATATGTCATGACACGAATCCAGAATGAAGGTTGCATAGTGGAGTGGACTTTGGGGGAGGGATTGTATAACAATGAATTTTTCTTTTACTTTTCAAACAGAAGAATGAACTGGAGGAAGGGGTGGGCAGGGAGAAAAGTGCAACAATGAATGAATTGAAACCCAAAGTCTCTGTAAACTTTCAGAAAAATTAATAATAAAAAATTAAAAAAACAAATGTATAAATTCGATAAAATTTCTCCCTTCAAGGAACTTACATTTTCAAGTTGTTGTTATGTGCCATCGAGTCACTTGTGACTCATAGCAACCCTATGTACAACAGCCCTGAACTTTTTTCTATCCTGTGCCAATTGCACTGTCTCTGACACTCCCATCCCGATTACCCCAGTCACTGAATCAATCCACCTCATAGAGGGCCTTCCCCTACTGCGCCGTCCCTCCACCCTCCCAAGCATGATGTCCTTCTCCAAGGACCGGTCTCTCCTTACAACATGTCCAAAATATGTTAGACCGAGCCTCAGTATCCTTGCCTCCAAGGAGCCACCCGGTTTAACCCTTTCCAGGATGAATCTATTTGTTTTCCTAGCAGTCCATGGTACATTCAATACTCTTCTCCAGCACCACAGCTCAAAGGCATCAATTCTCCTTCTATCCTCCTTGGTCATTGTCCAACTCTCTGATGCATAACAAGTGATTGCAAAGACCACAGTCTGTATCAGGTATCAGATGCACCTTAGTCTCCAGAGAGACACCATTGCTCTTCAGTACTTTGGAAAGGTCCCTAACAGCAGACTTTCCTATGGCAATATGCCTTTAATTTCCTGGCTACTGGTACCAAGAGTGTTGACTGTGGAGCCAAGCAAACTAAAGCTTTGAACATTCTAAAGTAGGTTATAGTAAAAGAAAGATAATGAAAGGACCATCATCACAATTAAAAAAAAATACCCTTTTTATTATATTCTGGTTTACTTATGAATTCTGTATACATGGTTTTTCACACCAGATCTTTCCTATTTCCTTAACCCACTCCTCCCTCCACCCATCAAATTGTGTGACCTTATAATTAGGTGTCCCACTCACCCTCCTCCCTGTTTTCCCCCCTCCTCCTCTTAAATCCTTTATATGTTTTACTAGTTATCTATTTCTACAATAATGGTCTTAGTCAGTATTTGTCCTTATGGGACTGAGTTAGTTCACTTTGCATAATGCTCTCCAGTCCCTCCCAAGTTATTATTTTGTCCATTCTATTATAATACATTGTTTTGTATGCTCAAGCTGTCCTTTGAAGCTTTTCATTTAGCATCTCTCCCATTTATTTTGGCTCCTTTATATTTCAGTGCCATTTTCAGTCTCTTCTGACAGCCACTTTGGCCTTTGCTTCCTCCTCTGTCTTTGTAATGACATTTCGTTCTCTTCATGGATGATATGTCTTTAAATCATAGTGTTCAATGCATTAAACCTTCTGGTCTTCAGTCATTGTATTCAATGCCTTAAACCTATTCTTGAAATTATTTTTAACTTCAAGTGGGGTAGACTCACAGCTGTGCTTAAAAATATGTCCCTAAAGTTGGAACACAATTAAAATACAAGGTGGCTTTATAGCACACAATGATTTGAGTATATCAGCATGCATGAAGATGACAGAGGACCAGGTAAAATTTCATTGTGCTGTTCACAGGGTTGCAACAAATCAGACCTGACCTTGCAGCAGCTAGAAGCAGCAGTGCTTCAGGTGCTATGCAAGGAATTTTATATGTATAACCTCATTCCTTTTCTTAAAAACATTAAGGAAATTCTATGTTATCTCGATATTAGACATTAGAAAACCAAAGCTCAGAAATTTTTAAATAACACACTAAGTTCTATAACCAAAGTCAAAGCTGGAACTTGAACCCAGGTTAGCCCCTCTAGCTGCAGCCTCTGTAGCTGGGACACACCCTTTCCTAGCCGAATGACTCACTCCTTTCTGAACATCAGCCTCATAGGGCTCATGGGGTCTACAAAATCTGTACATTTTAAGGATCAACCACATTTCCTGAAATCAACTATTTGCTATGGCCTGCCAAGAAAACAGATTCATCCTGGAGAGGGTTAAAGCAGGCTGCTCCTTGGAGACAAGTATTCCGAGGCTTCGTCTGACATATTTTGGACATGTGAGGAGAGACCGGTCCCTGGAGAAGGACATCATGCTTGGGAGGGTGGAGGGACAGCGCAGGAGGGGAAGGCCCTCTATGAGGTGGATTGATTCAGTGACTGGGGTAATCGGGATGGGAGTGTCAGAGACAGTGCGAATGTCACAGGACAGAGCAGAGTTTAGGGCTGTTGTACTTAGGGTCGCTATGAGTCGCAAGCAACTCAATGGCACATAACAACAACAATATTCTTGAAAAAGATTTTTTTATCTGCTTCATTTAGAAATTAATAAACTACAGGCACAATAATCGACACACCCTCTCTATTGTAGTGCAAAAATCTCTGATAGTATAATATATAACCTATCTATATCTGGCTTTCAATCATAAGGTTGACAGTTCAAATTCATAAGAGGCTCCTTGAGAGAAAGATAGGCCATCTCCTCTCCTAGATATCCAATGGAGGGTGGCAGTGAGTCAGAAGCAACTCTGTGGCAGTGAGTTTGGGATTTATATCATTACATACATTTTAGCACCCATATGTAAATCTTTGGGAAAATTTACTATGATTTCTAAATGTCTTAATATCCAAAAGATATCTGTATGTGCCTTGAAAACACACCTGGAGCTCAAAGTCAAAAGGCATAGAGGAAAAGTCTCAAGAGACAATGGAAATAACACAGCCTCAGACAGATATGGACAGATCAACTCCAGCTCCACCGCCTAATAGCTTTAACACTTGACAAAGTTAATCATTTACTTGAGTTTCAGTTTACTCATCTATTCATAAGCAAGACACTAGTCTCTACCTCACTGAATTATTGTAAAGTTAAATTTAATAGTGCAGAGAGTGTACAGCTTCTAGAATAGTGTCCAGTAGTTGTTTCTCCCCTGCTATACCATTAAGAAATAACAATTTGATAGAGTTCATGAATGAAGTCATGAATAGTGACAGGAAACTGTGTCATAGTTTTACTGAAATTATGGCTAGCTTGTCAACTGGTTAAAGAATTATAAAACACCCACTCATACCCACAATCAAACATCACGAAAGCCCTTGAGAGTATTTCCTTAAAGAAATCATTGATGAAAGATCAGCTGTTGTGGGAGCCCAAACTCCTTAGCACTGAGAGAATACCTTAAGCAGATGTAGAAGGGTCTGTGTAGACACCAGGGGTAATGGAGGACTAGAAAAGGAAGACTACCCTTTCCTTTAATCTCACTCTTTCCCTGGGGAGTCAGAGAAGAAAGCCTATGCTCTTCCTTAATCTCAGAGAAGAAAGCCTACCCTCTTCTTTTATCTCAGTTTCTCCCTGGAGATTGGACTTTCACCTTCAAAGAAGTATCTTAGGGTACCAGTAGGGAAGAGTATCAATTATAGAGTTAGATGATTGTTGCTTTTAGGTGCTGTTGAGCTGTTCATAGTAACCCTCTGTACAACACAAAGAAACACTGCCCGGTCCAACCTCATCCTAATTGTGCTCAGTATCTTTGCATCTATTGATAGAACTATCCGTTAAACTGTTAATTAAATCTGTATTTAAATATTTTACATTATTATTATTGAAGTACTCTTCCTCTTCAAGGAAAAGTATTATTATAATTTATTATTATTATTATTATTATTATTTCAATGTGTCTGGCAGAGAAAAGGAGCTGTGCTCTCGTCCTCTTTAGTAAGTCATATTGCTAATCCAAAAGCTATCTCAGGTGGTTCAAGTCGACTTATGGCTCTAAATGTGAAAGATGGTCAACCTCCTCTTGCTGTGATTTACACCCAGAGAACCCTCAGGAAGGTCAGCTATGAGTCAGAACCAACTCATCGACAGGAAGTTTGCGTTTTATATGATTTTGCTTTTTAAATAAGGGAACCAGTTGCTTAAAAATCTCAATTGGCCAATGGTCAAAATATGCTTTAAATCTGCCAAGAATGCAGCCGGAAGCATCATATATTAAGATACTACAATCATAGTTTAATGCAGAGGTAAAATTCTATGTTACACTCTTGTTATTTTTCTTTTGGTAAATTAGCTAATTTTATATAGTTTAGTATATAACAAAGAGGTACTATTAAAGGTATCATAGACTTTGACTATTTCAAGTCATCTTCTTCTTGTTATTTACTGTAGAGTGAGGACCGACCCATCGCTGACCCTCCAGCAGGTTTTCAGAAGCAGTTAATCACATGGGAGATTGCCTACTCTTCTCCCAGAGCAGCTGGTGCTCTCGAACCCTGTGCATTTGGGATTGCAGCACAGCTTCTTGTCACTATGCCACCAGAGCTCCCTTCAAGTCTTATTAACACAAATATTTTGTTTCTGAGACCCATAAACATTGATCCTAGAGAAGTTATAGGGCATACCATAATACCAGCACATTTAAAGAAATAGCTACATCTCATTAATCCCCCTTTATGTGCATTTCTTCTTCGTTAACATCATTGCACATAGCACCTTAGAACATCTTTGAAAGTTCCTTCAAAAGAATTTATTTACTTAAGAAAAAAAAATATAACCAAGCCCACTACTATGTACTGAATTTCAAATTGTAGCAACTAGGACAGAGTAAAACTATCCGATCAGGTTTCCAAGACAGTAATCTTTATAGAAGCAGATGGGTACAAACTCTCTCCATGGGTTCAAACTGCCATCTGTTCACTTAGCCACTGAGCACTCACTATAACAACCAGGCCAATCAGGGGTCCTCCAGCATTTACTTACCATCCTTTTATTTTTTTGTGAAGATGATGTTTCTTGTGTAAGAGAACTTTTACAGGAACCCAAATCAGTAGAGTTACGGAGGCTACGTAGGCAATTGAGCAGGAAACAATAAGCCAATAATGTGTTTTCTCAGATGCATTCCTTTTACTATGATAGGCAGTGGCAAACTGCTCCATAATCACAAGTGTGGGAACGGAGAACGCAGCAAACTCCAGCAGCTCAAACACCACCAACTTAATTAGTCTTCCAGAAACCATCTTGGGCAACTACAAGCTGATGAGGATAAAGGCTACCCTTTGGATTGTGAGCCGCAGATGGGCACAGAGATACTGAATGAGGAGCAAGTTCCTCATACTCAAATCTCATACTAACCAATGACTTTTTATTCTTTTATTGACCCTCACATGGTTCAATGATCTTCTAACCTAACAACAGGGATCTTAAAGAGACAGAGCAAGTATAGAAGTGATCACTTAATGTACTTGCACATTCATTACTAGAACTGAAATAGACTTGATAGTGTGCTTTTGAGCACTGGTATAAACAAAGTTTTTGATATAGTGTGGATTAGTGATTTCTGCACCATGAACATTTACTCAACACCTGTTATGTAGAACCATTAAAATAGTATCATATTAAAGTTAAATGAGAACATACAGTCAATCTCCTGTTTTAACAACTAAGAAAACTCAGGCAAAGAGAGACATTTCTAAAATGGTTCTTGTGTCTTCAAATGTTTTCAAAAAGAGTTTAAATTTGGTCTGACAAATTTCTAGTCAAAATTCTTCCTGATACTTAAAATCCTGACTCATGTTTGCTCCCTAGTTACCACTGAACACAGATTAATGTTATTTTTATTTTGGTAGTCAGGCAACTAATAAGGTGATATGAAAAACCTGTGACTGCATCAACAAATTAAGAGCTATTCACTAATCCAAAAGCATATCAAATATTTCAAATCAATCATTATCTCCATAAACACATTTTCTTAAAAAAAAAAATTCAGCACTTTACTAGGTGTTGGGATGTGAAAGTAAATGAATGACAGAAAGTCTCCTCTTGTGAAAATACTCACAGTCCAAGGGAGGAAGCAAGCCAGCGTATAACAAAAGTAACTAAGGTCAGACACATAAACTAAATGCTTATGATAATACAGTGCAGAATTTCACCTTTGGACTGTGAGAAAGGGAGGGATAGATAAGGACATTGAGGCCAGATGGTGATAATGAGGTATCAGGGACATTTCAAATAGACAAAAAGAGGACATTGCAAGGCCAAGAGGCTACAATGGTTAACATGAGTTGAGAAAAGAGTCTCTTGTGCGTGGAAGGAAATAGGAGAGAACGAGGTTAGAGAAATAGGGTGGAGTCGAAATGTGTGTCCTATTAAGGATTTGGTATTTGTCTGAGGGGTGGGGGAAGCAGGTGGTGTGCACTTTCTATATTGAGAAGTCATATAATCATTTGGAAAAGAATAGTGCTTGTGTGGAAGAAGGTATGAGAGGCTTCAAAATGGGGACAAAGCAGAAATTGGGTAGGAGTCCATGAGAGAGTCCAGTTAAAATATTAGGAGCAGAGCCAAGGAGAAGGGGGGGACTGAATCAACGCTGACTAATTATTCCCGCTCCAAAGAAGGGTGACCCAACAGAGTGTGGAAACTATAGAACAATATCATTTATTTCACATGCAAGCAAGATTCTACTGAAGATTTTCCAAAAACGACTGGAAGAGCACATCAGCAGAGAACTGCCAGAAGTCCAGGCTGGGTT
The DNA here is from genome assembly GCF_000299155.1 of Elephantulus edwardii. Classification (NCBI taxonomy): domain Eukaryota; kingdom Metazoa; phylum Chordata; class Mammalia; order Macroscelidea; family Macroscelididae; genus Elephantulus; species Elephantulus edwardii. The sequence goes on along the minus strand of NW_006399889.1, from coordinate 7,506,952 downwards.
TAGAAGGGGTTATGGTACTAGGGATATTGTAGCTGATGTTAGAAGGATCTTTGCTGAAAGCAGGGAATAACAGAAGAATGTTTATCTGTGTTTCATTGATTATGCAAAGGCGTTTGACTATGTGGATCATAACAAACTGTGGCTGACTCTGAAAAGAATGGGAATCCCAGAACACTTCATCGTGCTAATGAGAAACCTATACTTGGACCAAGAGGCAGTCATCAGAACAGAGCAAGGAAACACTGCATGGTTCGAAATTGAGAAAGGTGTGTGCCAGGGATATGTCCTATCTCCATACCTTTTCAACCTGTATGCAGAACAGATTATCCGAGAGGCTGGGCTCTATGAGGAGAAGTGTGGTGTCAGGATTGGTGGAAAATCTATTAACAATCTGCATTAGCAGCCCAATATGTCACATGCATTATGTCACTAGGGCTCTTTTCTCCTCTGTATAGATTTTCCATATTCTCCCTCTCAAAGCAGAATGAGTCACTCACCTTCTGTGTAGCACTTATTTCCCTATAATGATTGTTTAGGTCCCTTTAAAGTCCAAGTCTATGCCTCTGTGCATAGTCATTTGTCATCACAGAACTTGCAACTAGTAGCCAGAAACTCCGACTCCGAGCAGCCCTTCATGTGTTAATGTAGACCCGTACATCATAAAGTATTCAAAGTCTGCTTTTTCAGAATTAGATTGCTAGGACTTTCTTCTCAGGTGCCGCTGGGTGGCCCCAATTTAGCATCCAAGCACATGAACTGCTTGTACTGCCAGTCCCTTGATCAATAATGCACAATGCATGGTTGAATAAATGAAAGATAAGTCCTACTGTCTCAGGACGATAGCCTTGGGGCACATCAAAGGCAGCTGGCATGGCATAGTCCACAAAATCGTCCATATCTTACTGTATTGAGCAACAACTGGTGTCTTAAAAACCTGTGAGCAGCCATTGAACATCCACCCATTGGTCTCTCCCTACTGGAAACAACAATAAAGATAATTAAAGGCATGTTTTAAAAAAGTAGTCTAAAAAATTTTTTTTTAATTAATGTTAATGGAAGTTTACAGAGACTTTGGATTTCCATTCATTCATTGTTGTACTTTTCTCTCTGCCCACCTCCTCCCTCAATTTTCTCTTCTCTTTGAAAAGTAAAAAGAAAAAGTATTTCATTATTATATAATCCCTCCCCCCAAGTCCACTCCACTATGCTGCTTTAGTTCTGGACTCCTGTCATGACAATAATACCTAATCATATAGTCCTTTTAAACAGTTCTCTCCCTCATCTGTTTCAATGTAATGTACGTCTTTTATCCCTTCTTTCTCAGTCTCCCCCCAACCCCTGTCAGTCCTCTTTTATAACAGTGACATTTATGCAGTATTTGTCTTTTTGTGACTGAGATATTTCACTCAGCATAATATCCTCCAGGGCCACCCATTTTATATAGCATTTCATGGGTTCCTTGTTTTTCAATGCAGCATAGTATTCCATTGTGTGAATATACCAGAGCTTCTCTATCCATTTGTTTGTTGATGGGCCTTTGGGTTGTTTCCAACT
>NW_006399889.1:7472477-7504813 GCF_000299155.1 Elephantulus edwardii | reverse complement strand
TTAGTGAACTAAACCCATCCCTGTGCATCAACTTTCTGCCAGTGAATGCTACTGTTGTTACGTGCTGTCGAGTCACTTGTGACTCTTAGCAACCCTATGTACAATAGCTCTGAACACTGCACTATCTTAAGCCAACCTCATTGTCTCCGACATACCTACCCCTATTATGCCAGTCACTGCGTCAATCCATCTCAACCAGGGTCTTCCTCTGTTATGCTGTCCCTCCACCTTTCCAAAAATGATAACCCTCTCCAAGGACTGGCCCCTCCTTACAACATGTCCAAAGTATGTCAGACAGAAGTTCAAAATCCTTGCCTCCAAGGAGCAGCTTTGTTTCACCTTCTTCAGGACAAACCTGTTTTTTCTCCTAGCAGTCCATGGTATATTCATTTATTAATCTCATGATGCACATTTGGAAAAGATTATGACCCTGTGCAACTATGCACAAAGATTGTATGCCTTCCTCAACTTGTGTGCCCTTTAAATGTATATTCCATAATGGATTAGAACCATCAACCAAGGAACTAATTGTCTGGACTGGCCAAAGCATGTTGTTGTTAAAGTGAAATTAAGTTGGTTCCAACTCATGGTAACTCTTTGAACAAAGCACTGCCTAGCCCTGTGCTATTAAATAATCATTACTATGGATTGCAGGCACTGTATCTGCCCACTAGGATATTAGTTTGTTGTCCTTCAATGGCTTGCATGGTGCTCTGACACTGGAAAGTACACCACCATGACTTCAAATATCTCCAGAGTTGCCTATGGTGGACCTTCAGAAGAGCTTCCAAACTAAGACCAACAAGGAAAAAGAATTAATGATCTATTTCTGGAAAACTGGCCAGTGAAAACCTTATGAATAGTAATAGCCCAAAGTACAGCCTTCAATTATTTAAGTCCTCAGTCACTAGATGATGTTATTCGCCTGTATTTTATAGCAAAAAGATTCAGAAGTAAGGGAGTTTCCTTCTTGAGTGATAACACAACTAACTAGCTGGGCAATGAAATGGATGTGTTACTATTAAGATATCAGGAGGAAACAACGCAGATCCTTTAAGGCAAAGGGAGATAAAAGAGGGCTTAAAACCACCTACCCATCAAGCTGCCACCAGTTTATTCCAATCCCTTTGCTGTGCCTTCTAAATCCACAAGGACTCTGACATACAATTGCACTGCCAGTGACTGGGAGGACATGGAGAGAGACTCAAACTCTTTCCTTGGACTAGCCCAGCAATGATTCTCAGAAGCCTGCTCCTTAATCTGCTCTTTAATGCTGGGTTTAACAACTTCCTGGTAGGAAACAGATTTGGTTTTCTGAACTTAGCTCTGTGGTGGAAAGACTGACTCTTGTGGTTAGAATTCACTTCCACGTAGGAATGTTGATGCAGTGTTTTTTATTTTAGTAAGCAGAAGATATCATTCTGTCCTGGTAACACCTGTTCTCCACACTTCCAACTGTCATTTCCTTCCTGCGGGCAAGAAGTCAAAAAACTTAAAGTCTCTTAAATTATTAGTAAAATCATTTGTATCTCAAGGCTTGGTCATTGTTTTCAGTGTGAAGTCTTTGAAACAAAATGTACAGACTGCCAGGAATGTTTTGGCAAGTCCTGGATTTGTTTCCTGTGGTTGTAAGTTGATGTGCAAAAAAGCATGCTCGGGTAGCAAGGCAACTGCTCGCAGGATCAGGCTGGATGGACAGATGGCCAGGGAAGAGATAAAAGGGTGTCCATTGACTTTGTGTGCAATTACGGACAATTTCCACAGTTTCAGGTCCTTGTAGGCAAGTCTCACCAAATCAACTATTTCAAATAATTACATCCGATATATGTATCCTTTTTTGCCTGAACTTCTGATAATCTAGATTGAACTAAATTTTTATATAGGCAAAAAGTATACATTTTTATCTCCCTGACTATAAAAATATGCACTTATGTAAAAACAAAAACTATAGCATTTGACTCTGATAAACCCATTTCATATGTGATATTATCTAGTGACTCTTGAAATGGTCAGAGTGGAAAGATTTTCCCTGCTTTTATGTATTTCTTTGAAATATGTTGTAATTGTCTAGATAAGAAAGAAAGAGCCATAGTGGTACAGTGAGTTAAACACTTAGCTGGTAACCAAAAGCGTGGTGGTTTAAGCTCACTGCCTTCTTTGAACCCAGATTGCTTCTGTAAGGATTTATAATCTAAGAAATGCTAAGAAACAGTTCTGCTCTATCTTACAGTATTGCTATGGGTTGGAACCGACCTGATATCAATGGACAATGGGACAGATTTGAAAGAGAGAGCTAAGGTTTCTCATTCCAGCATACAGCCAGCACACAAGTCATATGTACAGTTGTGTACATAAATGAAAACAAAACAAAACCGATTCAAACTGTCAAATTTACCCTCTACTGGGTTTCCAGGACTAACAATCTAAAGAAGAGGAAATAACTGCCTATCTTTTTCTCCTGGAGCCACTGGTGGTTTCGACTGGCATTTTGGTTAGCAGGTAACACACAACAGACTACACCACCAGGTTGTGTGTAAACACTGTTAGGTGCCATTGAGTTGAGAACAACTTACAACGATCCCATCAACAATAGGCTTTTCCATGTGTTCAGGAACCTAATCTGTAAAATCTGTTAACTTCCTCAGCTCCTATATATAAGGAGAATAATAAGACAGAAAACCACCAAAACTCATTGGGAGGGAAGTGGGAGCAAGATTATGATCAGTGACAGAAATCTAGGCTGACACATCTTAAACGGATCCTATAGGGCAGGAGTTCAGACAGGAGTTCAGGAATGTAGATGACCTCCAAGGGGCCTCACTGGTTCCTAAAGTTATGGGTAAAACTCTAGAGAGGGATATTTTTTTCCTAAGAAGATCTACAGCTTTCTCCAAATTTCAAGATGTAAGTGAAACACTCACGAATTCTCATGCCAAACATGTAAGGGGACGCAGATCAAAAGGAGCAGGTTACACAGTGTGGCCACAAGGACTACATGGAGCACTTGTTGGAGATTTCCAGCTCCACTTCACATGCATAAAATCAGAATCTCCAGGCAAATGATTTGGGAATTGGTATTTTATCAAATATCCTGGTGATCGAGTCTGAGGTGTAGGAAAATTCGGCATCTTTAACAAGATAAACATCTTCCAATTCACTAATTTTCACAGACCTAGTCCTAGTAGATTTGTCCATAGGTTGCAACAATGGCACTGTGACTCAAAGAACACATCCCTTGCAGTGTGAAGGCTCTTGTGGTTCCAACACGAGCAATCTTCTCCACTGTGATTTACCACCTTCCAAAACCTGCTGGAGGGTCAACTATGAGTTGATTCCAACTCAATGGCAATGAGGTATGAGCACAATTCCCCAAAATAGGTAAAAGCCTGCAGTTTTCCATTTCCTGAGGGCTTAGGAGAAAAACAGTGCTCAGGGATCACCAGTCACAGCTCATGTTCTTCTTATGGGATGCAGGTGCCAGAAGAGAAAGTGGTGAAATTTCTTATGTAACGTTTCCAAGAAATTAAAATTAAATGCTTTTTTAATTTCCTTTTGGTCTTGAGACCCATAAGATTAATTTCCTCTAATAGAAAATTAGAAGATGATGGCAATAGTTAGCCTTAATATCAAACCTTATCAACAGCATGTTCATATTTCAGATTCTACACCGTTTTAACAATTGTTACTCCTTTAACTGAGTAAAACTCAGAATATTCCACATATTGAACAAAGAAAAATTGTAAAAATCAAGGTTTCACAGATGCCTTATGGGGGTAATACTCCACAAGAATATAACACTAAGGGTTTAAAACAAAAATCCCTCAGAAGCAACAGCAGCACCACCTACTGATAGCTTAAATTCAGTGCTTTATGTACATTTGAACAATGTAAACATCTCACAATGAACTGGAAAATACCTAGGATAGGTTTTACTTTTTCTGTAATAATAAAACTAAAACTCATTATCATCAACTTTCCTTAAGGTATTTTCAAATAAATGAATCAACTCAAATTTGTTGTTGTTAAATTGAAACCAACTCATAGCCTACCTTCCAGCAGGTTTTTGGAGGCCCTCGGAGCAGATGATGGACTCAAATCAGCAGATAGGCTTCATCTTTGGTTTAGAAACCATCTACAGACAATGCCATCATATGATTACTTAATTTCTAGAAAGAAAATATAATATTTTTGTGAGTGGTAAATTAATTGAATTAAAGGACAAAACATGCTTCAAATAGGTTTTTAACTTGATGGCCATTGTCCCGTGTTATTCTATAACACTGTAGTGGTAAAGAACTGCACTGCCAGTCAAAAGATATATGGTTCAAACCCACCAACTGCTCCATGGTAAAAGATGGGCAAAATGCTCCCATTCAATTTACTCCTGAAAACCCACTGGAAGGTCAATTTAGGGTTGGTTCTGACTCAATGGTAAACAACAACAGCACTGTATTCTGTTGGGCTCAGTCAGTGAGAGAGTTGGCAGATCAGAAAGCAAGAGAGAAAAAAAAAAAAAAAAAAAAGAAAGCAAGAGAGGCTGAGATATTTATTCCCTTTGTTCTCTTCCTGCCCACTGTCATGAGTACAGTTCAGTCCTCTGTCCTTCATCTCCAAATTAACTCTCACTAGACTCTGTAAAACTTACCCAATAACACTTGTCCCTTGTGGCCTAAGATGATGAGAATTCACCACAATTGCTAATTTCTAGGTGCTTCAACATTCCTTGTTTCCTTGTTGTTGTTATTAGGTACAACCAGTCATACATCAGAATGAAACACTGTTCAATGCAGGTTATCCTCACAATATTACTGATAGAGACCATTGTTGCAAGCATTGTGTCAATCCATCTCATTGAGGATCATCTGCTTTTCCATCGAAAAATGTCTTTTCATCACTTAGTACAATGTTCTTCTCCAGGGAATGGTCCCTCCTGATTAATGTGACCAGACCACGTGAGGTGAAGTCTATCACCATCTGCTTTTCCAAAAAATATTATGGTTGTACCGTTTCCAAGACATATTAGTTTATTCTTCAGGCTATGCTGTACAGAGGTAATTTGTGGTTGCTGTGAAGCTGAACACTGTGACACTCATGAGTCAAATGTGAGAATGGTTACCCATGGTGGACAGTGTTTGGTGGAGCTCCCCAATTAAAACAAGCATGGAAGCAGGAGTGGCATCCATTTCCATAATATCTTGCCTCTGGAAACCCTATGAACCTGGAGAAAGGACGAAAGTTATACAGGTGTCCAGGACTTGCATTCATAGAGTCACTATGAGTCTCCCATGACTCGACAGCACTTAACACCAACAACAGCTGAGATAGAGAGAGAGCGCGCGCGCGAGAGAGCGCAAGCAGTTGGCCTAGCGGACAGAAAGTCATGATCCCAAGCCAAACATTCTTCTAGATCATGTAACCCTGGTATGTCCACTTGCTGTACAGAGGTAACTCATGGTTGCTGTGAAGATGAACACTGTGACACTCATGAGTCAAATGTGAGAATGTTTACCCATGGTGGACAGTGTTTGGTGGAGCTCCCCAATTAAAACAAGCTTGGAAGCAGGAGTGGCATCCATTTCCATAATAGCTTGCCTCTGGAAACCCTATGAACCTGGAGAAAGGACAAAAGTTATACAGGTGTCCAGGACTTTCATTCATAGAGTCGCTATGAGTCTCCCATGACTCAACAGCACTTAACACCAACAATACTGACAACAGCTGAGAGAGAGAGAGAGAGAGAGAGAGAGCAAGCAGTTGGCCTAGAGGACAGAAAGTCATGATCCCAAGCCAAAGATGGGTGACTGTACTCCGCGGCCCTCAGGCCTGCCTTTAATTGTTTTTGGTGAAACATTCTTCTAGATCATGTAACCCTGGTATGTCCACTTGCTGTACAGAGGTAACTCATGGTTGCTGGGAAGCTGAACACTGTGACGCTGATGAGTCAAATGTGAGAATGGTTACCCATGGTGGACAGTGTTTGGTGGAGCTCCACAATTAAAAGAAACTTGGAAGCAGGAATGGCATCCACTTCCATAATAGATTGCCTCTGAATCCTATGAATCTGGAGAAAGAACGAAAGTTATACAGTGTCCAGGACTTTCGTTCATAGTGTCGCTATGACTCACCCACAACTCAACGTCACTTAACAACAACATGCTTAAGATATTCCATGGTATATTCTATATAACATCATAATTGAAAGGGATCAATTCTTTCTTGGTCTTTCTTATTTCTTTTCCAGCATGAGAAAACATATGAAGTAGCTGAAAATATTATGGTTTGAGTCAGAAATATCTTACCCCTCAAAGTGACATCATTGCTTCTAAACTCTTTAAATAAGTCCTTTGCAGATTTTCCAAATCCAAGATGTCATGACCTTCTAACTGCTGTTTCCATGGCTATTGATTATGGACCCAAATAAAATTCCTGGTGACTTCAATATTTTGACCATCTATCTTGATGTTTCTTATTGAGCTATTTGTGATGACTTTTGTTTATGCTGAGATGTAATCCATGTTGAAGACTATGATCTTTAAACTTTACCGGTTAAGTGCTCTAAGTATTCTCCATGTTGAGCATTCAAGGCTGTTATTTGCAGTTATTATTGTTGTTATATGTCAAGTCACTTGCACATATGCACGTCGAGTCACTTGCATGTCATAGTGACCCGATTCACAGTAGCTCTAAACCCAGTCCAGTGAACCAATCTCTTTGTCTCTAAGACCTCTACCCCCATTATTCCAGTTACTGTGTCAGTCTATCTCCTCTAAGATCTTCCTCTCTTGTTCAGTCCCTCCATCTTTCCAAGCACAATGTCTGAGAACTGATTCTTCCTCACAACAAGCCCAAAGTATGTGAGCTGGAGCTTCAAAATCCTTGCCACCAAGAAGCAGCTTCGTTTTACCTTCTCTAGGACAAACCTGTTAGTTCACTTGGCAGTCTATAGTATGTTGAATACTTTTCTCCAGCACCACAACTCAAAGGCATTGATTCTTCTTCTGTTATCCTTACATTGTCCAGCTCTCTGATGCCTGAGTCTCCAGACTGGCATCACTGCTTTTAGCCCTCTAGAGAGGTCCCTGACAGCAGATTTTCCTAATGCAATTTGTCTTTTCATTTCCTGGCTGCTGGTGCCAAGAATACTGATTGTAGAGTCAAAATTCTTAACAATCTCAATCTCTTCTCCACCTGCCAAGGTGCTGCTAATTGGCCTTTTGGAGAGAACCTTTCTTTTTTGAATTTTAATCCATATTGAAGATTACATTCCTTGACCTTCTGCAGCAAGTGCTTCAGGTCTTTTCAGTTTCAGCGAGCAAGGTTGTGTCATCTGCATAATGCAGGTTTTTGATGAGTCTTCCTCCAATTCTGATGCCACATTCCTCCTCAGAGTCCATCCTCCCAAATGATCTGTTCAGCATATAGATGGAGAAAATATGGAGACAGGCAGGACACATCATTGACACACTCCTTTCCTAACCGCTTCTTGATCCAGATATAATTTTTACACGACCACAATCAGGTATTCTGGGATTTCCATTCTTCTCAATGTTAGCCACAATTTGTTGTGATCCACACAAATGCCTTTTGATAGTCAATAAAACACAAATAGACATTCCTCTGGTACTCTCTGTTTTCAGCCAAGATCCACCTGTGCATATTGTTAATGAATCTTCCTTCAATCATTTTTTAATTGTGATTTTAATGAAAGTTTACAGAAAAGCTGGATTTTCATTCATTCATTGTTGCACATATAATCTTGATGTCACATTTTTCTTCATATACTATAACTTCTTGTATTATTGACTCAGCACACAAATTTATTAAGTATGGCGAAAGTATGCAACGTTGACACACAACGTTGCTGCTTTTAAAGCATGTAGTACCTGGTCTTATTGCTATCGCTAAGACTTCCAATACAATGTTGAATAATAGAGGTAATAGTGGGCACCCTTAACTTGTTCCTGTTCTCAAGGGTAATGCCTTTAATTTATCTCCATTGAGAAGAATGATGGCTCTTGGGTTTGCGTATATACTTTTTACAATGTTGAGGAAATTCACCTCTATTTCTATTTTGTTGAGTATTTTAATCAGGAAAGGGTGTTGGATTTTTCTGAATCAATTAATAGGATCATGTGTTTCTTGTTCTTTGCTTTGTTAATGTGATGAATTACACTGATTGTTTTTCTTATGTTGAACCATCCTTGTATACCTATCATGAATCCCACTTGGTCATGGTGAATTATTTTTTTGATGTATCACTGGGCCTATTGGCCAGATTTTATTCAGGATTTTTGCACCTATGTTCATGAGAGATAGTGGTCTACAGTTTTCTATTTTGGTGGTATCTTTACCAGACTTTGGTATAAAGGATGTGTTTGCTTCATAGAATGAGTCTGGGAGAATTCCATCTTTTTCTATTTTCTGAAATAGTGACACATCTCCTCTGAATGTTTGATAAAATTCATTTGTAAAACAATCTGGTCCAGGTACTTTTTTCACTGGAAGTTGTTTTATTACCTTTTCAATGTCTTCTTTTGTAATGGGTCTGTTCAGGTGTTTGATTTTGGTCTGTGTCAGTTTAGGTAGGTTGTGAGTTTCTAAGTATTTGTCCATTTCCTCTAGATTTTCACATTTGTTTGAGTATAGTTTTTCATAATCTTCCATTGTAAACCCTTTTATTTTAGTTAGCTCTGTTGTGGCATTGACCCTTTTATCTCTTGTTCGTATTATTTGTATCTTTTCTCTCTTCCTTTTTTAGTTTTGCTAGTGGTTTGTTGATTTTATTGACCTTTTTGAAGAATCAACTCCTGGTTTTGTTGATTATTTCAATTGTTTTCCTGTTTTCTATTTCATTTATTTCCGTCCTAGTTTTTATAATTTCAGGTTTTTAGAGGGTGTCAGGTTTTCTTGCTGTTTAATTTGTTTGAGATGTTGGTTAGAGAGTCAGTTATCATTTTTTCTTGCCTTTTCATGAGTTTGCTTATTGCTATTAATTGACCTCTGATTACTTCTTTGGCTCTTTCTCAGAGGTTTTGGTAAATTTTGTTTTCAATGTCATTTGTCTCAATAAACTTTTTAATTTCTTTTTATTTCTCCTATTACCCACTCATGTTTAAGCAAGGTGTTGTTATGCTAAATATTTCAGTCATAAAAGAAGAAATACTGCATAATGCCACTGTTATAAAACAAGACTGACATGGGGGGCTGGAGGAAAACTAAGAAAAGACGGGCTAAATAATGTACACTGCATTGAAACAGATGCGGGAAATAACTGTTTAAAAGGAATATATAAAAGCTATTATTTGCAGGACAATAGTCTAGAAGAGCTGCATAGCAAAGTGGATTGGGGGGATGATGGGAGAGGAAATTGCTCAACAATGAAAGAATATTTTTTAAAGAGGAAAATGCACTGGGGGGTGGGTAGGGAAGGAAATGTGTAACAATGAATAAATGGAAATCCAAGTTGAACTGTTATATGAGCAATTGACAGTCTATTCCACATTTGGCCCTTGGTCTTGCTGAGATCATTGCTGTTGTTGTTAGGTACTGTTGAGTGGGAATCAACCCATAACTGACCCTCCCCAGCAGGTTTTAATAGGCAGTAAATCACACAAGAGAAGACTTCCCATCTTTCTCTGGCAGAGCAGCTAATGGATTTGAACTGCCTGCCAATAGGCAACCGGAGTTCCCATCACTGCTATTGCCATCAAATTAGTTCTGAAAACAAAATCCTGCCCGAACTATGCATCTTTACAATCTCTGCTGTATTTAAGATCATTGTTGCAGCCACAGTGTCGATCTTTTTCACTGACTTTACAAAAACACAATGTCCTTTTCCCAGGATATGTGCATGGACAGTGGAACCCAAATTTTTTATAGTGGTCAATCGGTCTTTCTGAAGGGAACCAGGACTCTGAAGGGAACCACTAACTGTTTTCCAAGGCAGTACAAAAGCTTGATTTTCACTGCAGAGGAAGACATGATGTCTTCCAAGCTTGTAAGAAAAGCTGTTCCTTGCTTCAGGGGAAGACATTATATTTTCCAAAGGTATTTCTTCTACGTGCTCAGGCTGTTTGTTCATAGGGTCGCTATGAGTCGTCTACGACTTGACGGCATTAAACAACAACAACAATAATTTCCTCTACAGATAGTCTCGCAATGACAGTGCAAGTTATAAGTACGATCAATGTCTCTTCACAAGATGTGCAGAAATACGAAAGAACCATTGAAAATTCTCTTCCACTTCTTATTTCTACACTATCTTGATTTTTGACATTTTCCCCATTTTACGGCCATTGAGATTACTCTGGCTAATAGAGGCTAGTATTATTCCATTTCTCATACAGCATGTAATTAAAGCTACAACCCACAGGAATCCAAGCAGTATGATCAGACCCACTCATAGTACTGACTTTTAATCAGGGTTCTGGACCCAACCAGTAAAATTAATCCCACCAACCATCAGAATTTACCTTTAAAAATCACATGAACCTGAACTTTCTTTCCCTTACATAGGACTGCACAGGGAAAAAAAAATCACAAGTATGCTCTGCTCTGTAGGTATGATGGACCTTTGAACTTTGTCCCCCTTGAACAGACACACACACAGGAAGCAAGTCATAACTGCAAGTTGTTCTATGAGAATGAAACCAAAACAAGGGTAATTGTACTAATGGTCACCAAAGCCTTATGCATCATCATCTGGGAAACAGGTAATTCAAGAGACAATAGACTTACTATGATTTGTTCTGACCAAGTGATTACTTTTGGCCAAACTCCTAGTCCTCTTTTCTGAGCCTGTATATCTTATATTGTTGGGAAACAAATTACCACAAACATAGTGACATAAAACAACACATGTTCGTCATCTAATAGTTTCTGAGGATTAGGAATCTGGATAGAGCTTAACTGAGTCCTCTTGAGGGCTGCAATCAAGGTTGTTGAACAAGGCTAAGTTCTGATCTGGCTGATCTTGAAGCTCAACTGGGGGCAAAGTTTGTTTCCATAATAACTCAGCTTGGTGGTAAGATTCATTTGTTTACTGCAGGATTTATAGTGGACTCAGAACCAACTCATAGCTGACCCTTCAGGGGATCTTAGAGGCTGTAAATCACACAGGAGGAGACTGTCTATCTTTCTGCTGCAGAGCAGCTGATGGAGTTGAGCCGTGTGCCTTTACATTGGTCCTCAGATTTTCCGCATAGGACCTAGTACCCTAATTTCTTGCAGAATGCTCCTTATAACCAAGGATGATAAGACTTCATCTATCATATTTTAACAGAGTTAGGAAAAGGGGCACGTTCCTGGTGAATTACACCATGCTTGGTCAAAGAACAGCAAATAGAAAGCATTTTAATAAGATTGACAGACACAGTGGCTGCAATTATGGTCTCAGACAGAGCCATGGTTATGAGGGTAGTACCAGGCTGGGCAGGTTTTTTTGCTCTGCATATGGGGGCAACACAATGTGTTTTCATACAGTGACTCATTCTGTATTAATTTTTCAGTATCTCAGGATAATCTTACTCAGTGTTGAGTAATTAAACAATTGTAATCTCTAAGAAATTATATACAGGAATGACCGATCAGGGGAAATGGCTTCTCTGAGGCTGTAAAAATCTCTCTCCCACATTCTTTCCTTTCAAAGCCTGCCTTGTCCTTGCTTTTTACCTAAAGGACAGTGAGAGGGAAGCGAGAAGATTTCCCTTTATTCCATCAAATGTTAGGTCTCCGCTCTTAAAAACTATCATGAAAACAAAAGACATGATTTTCTGGTTATTTTTAAATCAATATGAAAGATGCAGTATTTCTTTTAAAAAATCACCTTTTGGAAAAATAAGGAATGCTTCCAGGGACCATACTAATCTCTGTTCCTTTCCAGTTTTAGAATATATTCTGCTGGTGTGAATGCTTAAAGGTTTAAGGGTTCATTTCCAACATTTCCCTAACTAAAAACGAAAAGCAAAAAGGGCAAAAGTTTTAAACACTTGATGCTGGTGTTATTTAGAGTTGAATTAAAATACATGTCCTAAGATTATAAGGAAATAAAAATATTTCCTTTGAAACCTTCAGAAAAGTAAAATGAAAAGTGAGTTTGAGGTGAATTACAGAAAAGACCACTCCATCCTCTGCCCCTCCCCACCCCTGATGTTTATGCTCCTGTTATGGATGGCTGCTTAACTGCCTTCACAACCTGCCAATTTTTTTCTACAGTGGAGCCTTACATTTTATTGTGATACTGGAAACCACGACATCAGCATTCCTATACCAGCAGGGTCACCAAATGGTGGCCAGGTTGCAATGGATCATCCAAACTAAGAGAGCGTAGGAAAGAGGACATGGAAATAAACTCTTGAAAATAGGCCAATAAAAATTCTGAGGCTCACAACAGTATATTTTCAAATAGTACTAGCCGGAGTGATCCCAAGGGGAAGAGGCACTCAAAATACAGTGGCCAGAAAGGACGTTAGCTTAGCAATGTTCAAGAATATGGCACAGGATTTGCAATATTTCATTCTAGTGGGGTCTCCGTGAGCTGGACTTGACCTGAAGGCAACTACCACCACACTGCTTTCTGAAGATGGGTTAGATTGTTGCAGTGCTGTGGATTTGCTGCATGCATATCCATGCTGTAACTGCCTCTCTGCGAAGTGACGAGACAAATTTATGGATTTAAAAAAAAATTTTAAAAAAAAACCACAAATTTATGGATTTTGTTGAAGAGGCATCAAATTAGCCTGCCTGGGGCCTTGACATGCTTCAGTTCATCTCTGATGCTTCCCAGTGTAGTTAGAATACATCAAAGAAGTTGTTTTGGAAAAAAGAAGGAAGTTATGACACTGCCTTTACCCCTCCAATAGCTCAGGTAGAGAGGAAATGTGATCTAAAACTGAAAGCTGTCAAAGTGGGAAAGAAGAGAGGTAGCTGTAGCTCAGGGAGTCTCACAGGAAAAAGATAGGATGCCAGCAAACTGGCCTTTGAGTTGAGCACGATCCATAGTGACCCTATGAACAAAAGGCCTGAAGCTTCTACAACTATCGACATTTATCAAAGTTCATAGAGTTTCCGGAGGCATGTTGTTTAGGAAATGGATGCCACTCCTACTGTGCCCTTAATGTTATTTTACTCTGAGATTGCCTGAGTTTGCACACTAGTGACCTTTACAACACATATGTGCTACTACTTATCCTCTTTATACCATATTCATCTGTCAGTTTGCCATACTGTGGTAACTTGGGTGTTGCTGTAATGCTGGAAGCTGTTATCACAAATACTTCAAATATCAACAAGGTCACCCATGTGAAAATGTTTCAGTGGAGATTCCAGACTGTGGTGGGCTAAGAAGCAGGGCTGGTTATCCACGTCTGTAATGATGTCATTGTTGTGTACTGTAGAGTTGGAACTGACTCATAGCTGATCCTCTGGCAGGTTTTCAGAGGTAGTTAATTGCATGGGAAGAGTCTGTAATGATTGTTGTTGTTAGGTGCCATCAAGTCGAGCAAGACTCATAGCTACCCTGTGAACAAAGGATCTGAACCCAGTTCTATACTGTGCCATCCTCACACTTCCTGACACACAAGAGCCCACTGCATAAGTCACCATGTCAATCCACATGGTTGAGGGTCGTCTTCTCCTTTGCTGAACCTCCACCCTTCCCAGCATCATGTCCTTCTTCAAGAAACAGCATCACCTAACAACATGTCCAAAGAAGCCTCATCATTCTTGCCTTCAAAAAGCACTCCAGCTGCACTCTCTCCAAGAAATTTGTTCTTTTGGTCATTCATGAGACATTCAGTGCTCTTCTGCAATATCACAGCTCAAAGGTGTCAGTTCTTTTTTATGTCATCCTTATTCATTATCCAGGTCTTGGATGCATACCTAGTAACAGGAAAGACTACGGCCTGAAGCAGACACATCTTAGTCCTCAAACTGACATCACTGCTCCTCAGTAATTTGGAAAGGTCCCCAACTGCAGATTTTCCCAATGCAATGTGTCTCCTTATTTCCTGACTGCTGGTACCATGGGTGTTAAGTGTGGATCCAAGCTAGGTGAGGCTGTTGACAGCTCCAATCTCCTCTCCATCCATCATCGATATTTAAAAGCCAGTTGGGCCCTCAGGCCTGGTATTGTGTCTTGAGAGAACATTGTTTTAAGTGGTGCAGCATTTGTCAAGTTTGCTGTACTGAGATTACTTAAGGTTGCTGTGATATTAAAATCTGTGCCACTGGTGTGTCAAATTCCAAAAGCGTTCCTCATCATGGACAGGTTTTAGTGGAGCTTCCTGATTAAGACAGACTAGAAAGCAGGATGGGCCATCTACTTCCTAAATAGCAGGCCTTTGAAAACCCTATGAACACTAAATAAAGAGGATAGTTATAGTAGTATAATGGTTGAGTCCAGAGTGGAAGTCTGTAATGACAGCGCCTGTAAATTCTATGAATAGCAGTGAAACATTGTTCAGTATAGTGTTGGAATATGAGTCCCTCAGGTTGAAAATATGACTGGCCCAGAGATACCTCCTCTAAACAGAGTGTACCTTATTGGCATGATGTGGATTGAGTAAAGCTTTCATCCAATGAAAAAGCATCATTTGCTGAAGTGACATGACTCAATATGAGAAGCTACAAACGCCCATTAATTGCAATGTGGAATGCATAAAGACTACATCTAGGAAAATTAGAAGTTGTAAGAAAAATTAAATAGACTGCACAGAGATCAAAATACTGGGTATTAGTGAGTTGAGATGAACTGGTAGTGGTCACTTTGAATCAGGCAATCATAAGATCTACCTTATATAGTGTGGGAATGACGAACTGAAGAGGAAATGTGTCCTATTTCTCATCACAAAGGGCATTTCAAGATCCACCCTGAAGTACAATGCTATGAAAGATACTACCTATACACATACAAGGAAGATCTGTTAATACCACTATTACTCAAATAAATGCACAAACACTAAGCAAAAGGTGAGGAAACTTGATTTCTACCTTTGCAGTCTGAGATACATGGAACATGAAATCAAGATACACTAATAATAATTGAATGAAAAAGTTTGAAGCAAAGGACTGGCAGTTGGAAAACATGACCTGGTAATAGAAATGAATGAGGCTGTAGATAGCACAAGATAATTTTGTACAATGAATTATTCATGCAAATACTTTTAAACTCCATAGACAATTATTAAAAACCTGAACCTCACCTGATGGGATACACAGAAATCAGACTTAACTGTCAAATATGGTAGAAATATTCAATCAGCGATCAAAACAAGGCCAAGGGCTGTGGAAACTGACGTATTAAGTTCAAACTTAAGAGTCAAGCTATGACCTCAACTTTATCTCACCTGATTTTAAATACTGTTTCAAGAAAGGATTTGATGTGCTGCACACTAACGTTCAAAGACCAGACAAACTAGGACAATATCCATGGAGACAGCAAAAGGTTATGACAATGACAGAGAAGAGCAAAATAAATCAAGACAATGAGATTCTTTTACTAATGTTCTACTCTACAACAAATGCAGCTACAATTTAGTTTATATAAACTCATTTAGTTATTATTGTCATCTTAAATACTATCCTCAAGTACCTCCTTTAAAAGAAATGCATGTGATCATAAACTGACACATTTATAATACAAGTTAATGACACATTTATCATGTGCCATCTACCACAGGTGGAAATTAACTTCTAATGAATTACATCAGTGAACAGAATTTGATTACAATTTTACCAGTCATTTTACACAATTTTTTTTATAGTGTGGAAGTTCTGGTGGTGTAGTCCATAGCAAGTTGTGCTGCTAACCCAAAGGCTATGTATCTCTGGCCCTCTGAAACCATCAAGAGACCTTGGGACAAGAAATGAGCAATCTCTTCCCATGTACAAATTCAGTAGCCCAGTAGACAGTTGTTATGAATCAGAACCAACTCAGTGCAAATTAAAGTGGCAGAGAGAATGAAAAGAATTTGTAGCATGCTACCACAGGTGCCTGGCCAACTGACTGGAAGAGATTAATAATATTTGTTCCCATTCCAAAAGAAGTGATCCAGTAGAATGTGGAAATTATCAACAAGGCAATTAATCACAGGCAAGCAAAACACTCCTGAAGAGAATTTAAAAATGGCTAAACCAATACACTGAGAACCATAGAAGTTCAAGCTAGATATAGAAGAGGCTGTTGCTTATATTAGATGGATCTAGACTGAAAGCAAAGAATACCAGAATAATGTCTATTTGTGCTTTATTGACTATGCAAAAGCATTTGATTGTGTGGATCATATCAAATCACAGCTCAGTAACATTGAGAGGAATGGAAATTCCAGAACATTTATTATGCTCATACAAAACTTTTACCTGGACCCAGAGGCTATTGTACAAACAGAAAGGGAGCACTACATGGTTTAAAGTTATAAAAGTTGTGCATCAGGGCTATATCCTCTGTGCATATCTCATGTATGCTGAACAAACTATTTTAGAAGCTGGACCCTAAAGAATGTGTCACTAGGATCAGAGGCAGAATCATCAATAATCTGTTAATGGAGATGACACAATCTTGCTTGATGAAAAGTGAGGACTTGGAGTACTTGTTGCAGACCAAAGAAGTCTTCAAAATGGATTGCATTTAAGCATCAAAAAAGGTGTCCACTTTTTTTCTAAAAAAAACCCAAAACAGCTTTCTACTAAGATGGCGCCGAAAGCGAAGAAGGAAGCCCCTGCCCCTCCCAAAACCGAAGCCAAAGCAAAGGCATTGAAGGCCAAGAAGGCAGTCCTGAAGGGCGTCCACAGCCAAAAAAAAAAAAGATCCGCCACGTCACCCACGTTCCGGCGGCCTAAGACGCTGAGACTCCGACGGCAGCCCAGAAACCCCCGGAAGAGCGCTCCCAGGAGAAACAAGCTTGACCACTATGCCATCATCAAATTTCCCCTGACCACTGAGTCAGCTATGAAGAAGATAGAAGATAACAACACACTTGTGTTCATTGTGGATGTCAAGGCCAATAAGCACCAAATTAAACAAGCTGTAAAGAAGCTCTATGACATTGATGTGGCTAAGGTCAACACTTTGATTAGGCCTGATGGAGAGAAGGCCTATGTTCGACTTGTTCCTGATTATGATGCTTTGGATGTTGCCAACAAAATTGGGATCATCTAAACTGAGTCCAGTGGGCTAATTCTAAATGTAATAAATTTTTCTCACAAAAAAAAAAAAAAACACAAAAAAACCCAAAACAAAAATTCTCACCACTGGAATAACAGGCAAGATCATGATTTATGATTTAAAAAAATATAACTTCATCTTACTTGTCAATAACTTCATCTTACTTGGCTCCACAGTCAACATGCTTGGTACCAGCAGTCAGGAAATGAGGAGACGTACTGCATTGGGAAAGTCTGCAGTTAGGGACTGCTCCAAATTATGCAAAGTAATAGATCAAACACGAAAGGACAAGTTTTATATGGCTATTTTCATGAAATAGACAAAGGTATAGATGAACAAGTTTACTGGTGTAGTGGAGGGGACAAGGAGGTGAATTACTGTTTTAAGTGTACTGCATTTCTATTAATGGTGACAGAGAGTATGGAAGCAGTGTGCTAGCTGGCAATGTGATCAGCATCATCAATTTCACTGCTGAAAGAATTGGCAATTATTTGTTACATTTATCTGAACCAACCACAAAACACATCAAAAAATGTTACTTTTACAAAATCCTTTATTCTCCTCCTTTAGCTATTTTAGTACCCTTACTGAAAGTTTCTAAAAATAAACATGACAAAAGTTGTTATTGCCACCTAGTTACCTGCGACTCATAGCAACCCTATGTATAGCTCTGAAGCCTGGCCAGTCTGACTCCAACACATGCACCCCATTTACTTTATCAATCTATCCTATCAGAGATCTTCCTCTCCTGCACTGCCCTTCCACCCTTCTGAAGACCATGTCCTTCTCCAAGGACCAGGCCCTCCTGGACACATGCCCTTGAAAGTATGTGAGCTGGAGCTTCAAAATCCTAGCATCCACAGAGAAACTTGGTTTCACCCTCTCTGAAACAGGCTGGTTTATTCTCTTGGTGGTGTATGATATATTCAACTCTTCACCAGCACAACTCAAAAGACCATCAATTCTGACAAAACATAAGTGTCCTAAAAACCCCCATGGCTATCAGGTTGGTTCTGACTACAATCAACTCTCTATTGGGTTTTTGAGGCTATAAATCTTTACAGGAAGAGACATTTCCAAACAGAGATCAATACTTACTGATAAAAATTTATAAAACTTTTAAATTTTAGTCATTCATAGGATTAAATTAGGTGGCTGAACAAACTGAGTAAAGCTGATTTGAGTTTAAAGAGAGAAAGGGGAAGGTGTACTTATCTTTTCTTTTTAAATAAAAGAAAGTAAATTTTGTTCAGTGACAGTATAACTCCAAATGACTACAAAACTATCTAGTAGTGATGGTCTTGGAGCATCTAGATTGTTATACAGGGTAACTATACTACTAGGGATATCATATTCATGTCTGGTTACAGCTGCTGTTCATTTTTGTTCTTTTAACTATGAATCAGGTGCACCTCAGTCTTTTATCTGACATCACTGCTTTTCAGAACCTTGGAGAGGTCTATGCCAATTAATCTATCTCAATGTATACATCTCCAGATCTCCTATTAGTACCAAGGGTGCTGACTGCAGATCTGAGCAAGATGAACTTGTTGACAACTTTAATCTCTTTTCCATCTATCATGTTGTCGGCTCACTGGTGAGTATATTTGTTTTCTCAGAGTTGAGATGTTATCCATACTGAAGGCTGCAGCTCTGGAACCTCTGCAGTAAGCAACTCAGGCCCTCCACTTTCAGCAAAAAAGGTTGTGTCCTCTGAATAATGCAAGATGTTGATGTGTCTCCCTCCAATCGTGGTCACACACACATCTTCATGAAGTCCAGCTTTTCTAATGATGTGCCTGCAGAATGAATAGGCATGGAGAAGAGATACAGTCCAGATGCATATCTTTCCTGATTTTAAATCTTCCAGTGTTCTTTTACTCCATTCAGACAACTTCTTTGTCCAGGTATAATTTTCCTATCAGCATAATTAAGTGTTCTGGAATTCCCATTCTTCTCAATGTTCATCAAAGTTTGTTATGATACAGACCATCAAATTATCTTTGCACAGCAACAAACACAATAAAGGCATCTTCCTATTAATCAAGACCTATCTGACAAAGATATCCCTGGTGTTACAGCCTCTTCTAAAGCCAGCCTGTATTTGACATTTCAGCCAATATTCTAGTTGTTTTTAGATGATCTTCAGCAATATTTTGCTTGTATGCAATATTAATGATATTGTTTGATAATTTCCACATTCTATTGGGTTGCCTTTCTTGGGAATATGATTCAAGTCATAGTCTTTCCAATCACCTGCTATGCTTCTGAGTTGGACAAGGAAAGAAGATAAAAATAAATACCTTTGAGTTTTGGGATAGAGAAGAGTGCTAAATATCCCACAAACTTGTAAAATAGGTATGTTTGGGAAAAGTGGAACCAGAGTGCTCCTCAAATGAAAGAATGGCAAAGCTTTGTCTCAAATACTTTCGGCATGTTGTTAAGATAGGCTATTCCTTGGAGAGGAACATGATGCTTAGAAAGATGGTGGGTCAGCAAGAGAGTGGAAGAACTTCATTGAGATGAGATGCTACAAGTGATTGCGGCAAGTATATTGGGAATGAAAGAGATGGTGAAGAATAGGATAGGTTCAGATTTATTGTTCATAAGCTATGGATTGCTATGAGTCATACCTGATTCGATGGCACTTAACAAGAACAAAATATGGTTCTGACTCTAATTTCTTGAGGAATAAGCAATAGTAAGAATAAGCTCATTATGAGAATCATGTTAAATGATACCATAAAGATACAATCAGGAAATCCAGAATGTGGGACATTCTATGAGACAACTGGCAAGGAGCTTTTGTAAGTCAATGTTGGCATGGGGAGAACTCAAGGAGACTAGTTCAGGTTAATTAATCAACAGAAAATATGTGTTGTTTCTTAGATTAAAAACAAAATCTATGAAAGATAGCTTCAGGGACAATGGTAACAAAAATAACAAAGAATTAGCTTGTTCTTGTCGTGAACGGTCAAGTTGGAATCGACCCATAGCTGACCTTCCGGTGGGTTTTCAGAGGCAGTTTATCGCATGGGAGGAGACTTCTCTTCCTTCTCCCACAAAATTTGCTTAGATGTGATAATGATACAGGTTATATTATATACAAGAATGTCCTTATCCTTACAAGACATATTAAAGGATCCTGTAGTTTAAATTGACTGTGAATTTTAAAGATTCATACAAAAAGTATCTGTAAGTATATATACACACAATTAGACATAAAATATTGCAAATAGAAGGTGAGAGATATCTTAACACTATATTCTGAAGTATAATTTGTACATAAGTAACAAAAGTTAATTAAGTCGAGTTCATATCTAATGTCAGTCAAAACTATGTAAAGTTTGGTATATAGTGTACCATTCTATACACAACAAAAGTGGAGAAACACTTCTAGATATTCCAAAACATTTAACCTAACACAGTAGTTAACACATTGCCGCACACTTTTTAAATTGATGACCGTGCTTAGAAACACATTTGCCGTCATTTGTGGCAACATGTTAAAAACACTTTCATGTACACTGTAAAGCACTATTTGCTAATATGAACCATTACGTGTAACTGAAATTTTTAATAATGGGCTTTATGGGCATTAGTAGTTTCTAACTACAAAACTATTTAAGCCAGAGAGTTGTAATCGCAGGTTCGCTGTTAAAGGGCATCTAATCAAAAAGTTTAAAACAACTACAGTTCTAAAAACAGTTTGCTTCCTTGTTTCAACACCTCTAACCATCAAAATAACATCCAAACTACCCCTTCAACTCTTACCTCGTGGTAAACTATGCTTATTAATGTAGTATATAATAAGTCAACAGAACTTCCATTAGTCTAAAAGAAGCTGCAAACACACAATGACAATAGTACAGTGTTACCTGAGGCTAGGGACTCAGAAGATCAGCAAACGCGATATAACCACAAATTATCACTAACAAGACGCCAAACTTTGTTCAGCAGCGATAATAAGATTTTTAAATAATAACAGTTAAAATATTAGAGACTATCATTAGGAAGAGTATTTTTAAGTAGAAAAATAAAGAAAAAACCCCACAACTTAGCATGATAATTTCAAAAGAGGACATACTAGAAAGGTTATAAAATCAGATACTTTTGCTTAAAAAAAACAAGTGGGCATTTTATCAATATAAAACAAAATAATCTATGTATTTGACAAGAATATCTAAATGGAACATGATTCTGAAATAAAAGAGAATTCAACATAAGGCCGTTGATAAAAATACTTAGGTTGGGTAATATTTTATTCTAAGCATTACAAACCAGTTCAGCCACCAATTAAGAAAAAAAAAAAACCTGAAAATGAGATAGAATAAAAAATTTTAACAATATTTTTGCCATTCTATTTTAAGGGTGATACAGTCAGAAGTTATGACTAGTATAACTAGTAAATAAAGAAAATGAATGAGGGAAAGAAAAATAGTGATTTTAACATACTAAGCAGATAAAAAAAAATTGATGACGTAAGCCAGTGGACTTCATTTTAGAGAAGCAGTGTATATAATTTTTATAGTTGCATAGTTAATCATATAGTGTATTAATCTGACTTACATAAACTTGAAACTTTGGACTAAAGACATCTTCAAGCTGAATGATACATACATGAAAAGTTGTCTATGAGAAAAGGAGAGTGGTCTATCAAGCATTTAAATACAAAAATTAAGAATAAAATCAAACTTGGTAAGTTTTTAATATGGAGAAAGAAATGTTCTACACAGACACACAACAATGTCTCTCAAAAAGTAAGGGAAATAAATAACACCAAAGGAGGATCACAGTTAGAAAAGATTGTAAAATCGTATTAAGTACACACTGATCATATTAAGTGCACACCCTGAAGCATTCCTATTAGTTTAGGGCACTGACATAACATTCAGCTGACCATGTCATCTATTTGCAGTTCATGCTAGAGAGTACTTAAAAGACCAGTTCCTCCCAACCCTCCCCACATTTGGATGTATCTTTTTAGAAAAAGAAATCTCAAACTTTAAAAATAAAATTAAATTTGTCTCACAAGACGGTTAGTTCATTTTATGAATAAGATTCCATTTCATTCCAAAGTATGACTGCAAGTTAAACTGTAGGTAAGCTAGAATAGGTGCACATGGTTTTTACTTAAATGCAAGAGGCTGGAAGCACATGTAATCAGTGAAGATGATTATGATAAAGAATTTGTTCTAAGTAAGTGTTGGTCCAATCTTTTCAAAATGAAGACAAATTTACATAAAACATTAAAGGGCAAGTACTGAGTTGGACGTTTGTAATCTGGGAACTGCCTATAATTAATTCTATTCTTTCCAGTAATAGACAATAGTATTTTAGAAAAGATTTTTATAAAAGTACAACACAAAGGTTCCAGAACAAAATACTTGGTGTTCATAAATATTCCTTTCCTATTCCCACCCTTGCCATGTCATTTGAAAAGATTAGAATATTTATCCCTGGTATTTTCAGTCTTAATAAATAAAAAGCAGAAACTAGTAATAATCAGTTTAAAGTATTTACCATTTAAACTTTCATAAGACAGATAATATAATTTGTACAATTATACAACTGTTAATTTGCTATGAGTCAGAGAGCTGGAAAATGACTAGGGATGACTAAAGGAGAAGTGATGCTTTTGAGCTGTGGTGCCGGAAAAGAGTGTTGAATATACCATGGACTGCTAGGAAAACAAACAGGTTCGTCCTAGAGAGGGTGAATCTGGGCTGTTCCTTGGAGGTGAGGATTCTGAGGCTTCGTCTGACATACTTTGGACATGTTGCAAGGAGGGACCAGTCCTTGGAGAAGGACATCATGCTTGGAAGGGTGGAGGGATGGAGAAGGAGACCATCGATGAGATGGATTGATACAGTGACTGGGGTAGTGAGGGAAGATGTCTTGGAGACAATAAAGTTGGCACAGGACAGAGTAGGTTTCAGGGCTGTTGTACACAGGGTCGCTATGAGTCACAAGCAACTTGACGGCACAGAACAACAACAACAATTGAAGAAAAATGTGTAAGCACTGTAATAAAGAGTACAGTTGTGGGCATTTTTGTTTGTTTTCATTTTAACATACCTAGACTTTCATAGAATAAACATAATGGAAAATTTGTAATTGATTTTATGGCAAGGAAAACATAAAAATTAAAATGGAAAATTATTAACTTGCTATTTGTAAAGTGGAATATTTCAAAATATATTGAGAAATAAAATATGAAATTGGGAAGTTTATTAGTAAAGCTAAATATTCAAACTGTAAAGGAAAAAAAATTACATTGCCTGTTGATATTTATAAAAAAAATCCCAAATTACTAACAGCATTAAAACAAATATGATTGTAAACTATCACTTAAATAAAAGTAACTTTTAAAGAAGAGAGAAAAGGATTGCTAAAATTTTAAACAATATAAGGATTGGATTCAAAATTTAGAATGACTATTTGAGAATCATTAGGAATACACAGCATAAGAACAAAATCATTAGCTGAAGATGGTGTTTTAAATTTGGACATAAGAAATTAAGTCACCATGAAAAAGATTCTTCTCCAAAAATGAAACATTTGTCAAAGACTAAACGAGATATCGGATTACAACAGTCTCAGAAAATACAAATTAAATTTTCATTTAAGGTAGGAAATTTGTTAATTCATTTAATTTAGTGCTAAGCTCAATTTTTCAGGGGTTTAAATGAAATTTAATTATAATTATTATTTACGGAAAAAAGTTAAAAATGTCAGTGGAAAACATTTTTCAGATGGAATAAAAGCAACACATTCAAAAACATTTCAGAATAGGAAGCTGAAAATAATTCCATTAGATCAATTTTAAGAGCAGCCCAAAAATCCAGTCTGAAAGAACAATAAATACATAAAATGCTAATCAAAACTAGGAAGATAGATTACTATGAAATATCTACTTATATCCAATTTAATAAAAGCATTAAAGTTTATAATGTGTTAAAGACACATTTAAAAAGACTAAAAGTGGGGCAAGACAGGTGAATCAAATTTGTATTCTAAAAAATCACAAAAGACTCTGAACACGTAGTGTTAATTCATGGTTCTTTTTTGTTTTCCAGTTTAAAAATTTCTAGTCAACGCCTCTATCTTTGGTGTCACTGCCACCAATAAACACAGTATACAGCTTAAAAACCTAATTTCTATGTTCAACCAGGAAAAAACCAAAACTGACATTATTTTCTTAATAATAAGATATAAAGAATGTGATCCTATTTCATTTGTCACATGGTCCCACAATATTTTGAAATATCACGCCAATATGCAAAAGTTTTAATAGGGAAATTTCTAATTTACTATATATCCGCACCAATATTTAGCTATTGTACACTGGTGTGATGACAGCTGGTAGTGTGCAGAGGCTACAGAAAGTTGTATTATACATTTTAGCTCACAGTTGGTAAAATGAAAGTTGAGTTTAATGCGAAACTAAAACAAGGACAACATAATGCCTTCATGGAAATACCAGACAATTTTCTTCTTTTGCAGTTTAAAAAGACATTATAACTATCTTAAAGTCACATAAAACATTATGAAACATGGTAGTGGTTCATGATTAAGATAAAATAGTAATGTAAATGAATTTAACAGTGTTAAATATATTCACATGATCACTACTGTGATTCAAATGGCCACTAATAAAGTTATACATCAATACATATGTACATCGTATTCGTCACAACAGCTTTCTGTAAGTGTGACCTTTTTTTCAGAATAGGTAATTTTACAAGACAATCCTATTTCAATTCTTTCATATTATGAAAGGAATTAAATGTTGTAAGTAGTTTCATTCCTTTGGGTGGAAGGTAGAGAGTAGGAGAACTCTTAAAAGGTCAGTGCAAATTGAATTGAGTTCTATTTTCTTGAGTATTTAAATTTGTCGACCAAGACAGATTCCTATAAGTTGAGGATAAACAAATCTTAAGACATTAAAGAATCTCATAATGTTGTCGGCTGCATATAAGTGCCACAAAGGGGAATCCATGTCCTATAGAAGAGCCTTCTGAGAATATGGTTGCTGTGGCTGAGGTGGTTGTTGACCGCCTGCCGGCTGAGGCAGAGTTGTTGATGTCAAGCTATAGTTTGGCACCTGGGTCATATTAGTTCCTGCATTCTGGTATATAGTAACATCAGCAGCAGCAGCAGCAGCAGCAGGAGGAGGAGGAGGACTATATACTGAAGCCTGGTTGGGATATGTATTTCCTTGGACAGAACTGACCATTGTGCTGTAAAGGGGGGGAGAGGGAAACACAATGCATTAGAGAAATAATGAAGGATAGATATTTATAGATAAACAAGAAAGCTGATTATTCATTAATATAATAAATATTAAGTCAATAATGCTCAGAAATCCATTATTTTAAGTAATGATATACCATAAAGAATGAGAAAAAAGACCCCAGCATGGTACAGTTTATACTCTAGTAGGGATAAAAAAGAAAGACAATGACTTTATGTTAAGTGGTAATGATAGCTATGAAGAAAATAAAGCATGGTAGGAGAGGTCAAGACTACCTAGGTAAGGGATTCTAGTTCATAATAGGGTGACAAAGGCGGCTTTTCAGAAAAAGAAATATTTTACAGAGACCTGAAAAAAAGAGAGGGAGTAAGTCAAAAGAAAGCATTATTTCTGGAAAATACAATAGCAAGTCAAGTAGGCCCTGAAGAGAAAAAATGCTTGGTGAGTTCAAGGGTCAGAAGGGGCCATAATGGCTGCAGAAGAATGAGGGACTGAAGGAGTGACAGGTACAAGGTAAAACAACAGGATGAAAAGGGAGGGAGACTAAAACACAGAGTGTCTTGCAGAGCATAATCATGATTCTGGCTTATATTTTGAGTAAGATGGAAAGCCACTGTTGGTTTTAGGCTAAAGAGTAATGTAATCTGATTTGTATTTTAACAAGCTCACTCTGGGGACAGAGACAGAAATAAAAGTACCTGACTGGAACCTATGGCAGTATTCCAAATGAGACCTGATAGACAAATCTGGACCATTTTGGTAATGACAGAAATAGAGGACAGGGTTCTAGATATATCTTGAAGGCAGAGCCATCAAAATTTGCTAGTGAAGAGAGTAGTCAGTGTTTTGAAGATTTAGAACTAAACAAATGGTAGAACAGCAGAATAACAAGTAGAGGTCTTCTTTTTTGAAAAGAGTAAGACAGAAGTATAGTAAGTTTATGACAGGAAAATCAAAGTGTAGATTTGGGTATGTCAAGTAAGAAATCTAAGGGATAATAAGTAGGGAGTCAACTATTCAAGTATGGAGTCCAGTGGAGAGAGGTTAGGACTAAACTAGTTTATCATCAGCATATAAAAGGTATTCAGAGTTAATAGGTTCAGTAAAATCCCTTGAAAATCAGTGCTAACAGAGAAGAAAAAGCAAGTCACTTAATAGATGGCTACAGTTCAAAGTTAGGAAGATTAAAAGGTTCTGGGCATAGGAATTCTGGTGAATTAGAGGGTAAGATGTTGTGCTGTCAACCAAAAGGCAGGCAGTTCAAATCCATCAGCTGTTTCACTTTGCTAGCAATATCCTTATTTCTTAAGACACAGATACATATACACACTTGCTTTTATATATACGTACATATTTAATACAGCAAACACAAAACTCAGACATTGCTGTCAAGCTGGCACTGACTCATAGCTGACCCTTTGAAATCAGGCCCTTCAGTGGGTTTTCAGGAAGCTCTAAAGCACACTCATCATTCTCCTGTGAAGCCACTGGTGAATTCAGACTACCCAAGAAGACTGCCTTTGGGTTAGGAGTACCACTACACCACTAAAGATCCCAACATACATAAAATGCCCTCATTTTTGTTAAGCCCGTTCAAGGAATTAAAAACACAGCTCACAAGCCCACCTATAGCGACATCATTAAAACGTAAGTAAAACGTAGCAGAGTTGTGTGTGGAAGCATGGTGTGCTGGGCCAATATAGTTCTGAACTTGTACCAGATATAAGACATCAACACAAAGTGTGGATATAAAGGTGAAAAGTACTCTGTTCTGGCTGTCAAGATATTATACTTTAGTAGTTTAGTGGAGATAAAGAGAACATGCAGTGCACAGAAGGAAATACACCTACTTTTCATTTATCGATTACCTTGTTACCTGACATTTCAAGTTTATAACAATGATAAAGTCTAGTATCTCACTATATTGTGTATTCAATATGCATGTCTAGCAGTAGTGAGCACTAAGGTATACAGCAAGAGTAATGCTGGCTTTAATGGTTTCAAATTAGCTAGCCATGACCCTCAGTAGTTTGGAAATCATGTAATTTGGTAGTTATGCAATGATTTTGTGCTCATCCATTTTGTGCTCAAATAATGCTTATTTTTCTGTAACAGCAGTTTTTTTATACTATGTGGATAAGTGAGGAGTAGGTGTACAAGATCCTATGACAGCATATTAAAGGAAAATACGAACTGATGGATAGATGGGAAGGATGAGAGGCTTCAAGTAAAAGTGATAGCTAACGTAAAAAATAAACAGGAATTATCTAGACAAAAGGATTAAATAGTTCAAGGAATTTCTCTCCAAAATATCATTTGTTGTAATGGATATGTGTTTCTTGAGGTGACACTAATAGCTGTTACATACATAGCACCAGGTCAAGCCCATAAACCCTGCAACATGCCAGGGACTGTACACACTGTCTGTAGACAGAGAAACCTCAAAATTAAGTCACTGGGGCTATAGCTTCATAGCACCTCACAATTAAAGCCCTGTCAACTCATCTCCTTTACAAGGATAGTTTACAAAGGCCTCAAACTTTAAGAAGGAGTTCCAAGTAATCTCTCTCCAGTAACAAGAAAGATCAGTAAATGGCTCAGTAAAACAGAGAACTTAACTAGAATAAAGTCAATACTTCAGTATTTAAGTAGTTCCTGGCAGCACTGGTTTGACTTCTCAGCAACACCTACTTTTATCTACTTTGACTGTAGTTCTAAAACTATCCTTGTCAGAATAAAAAGATGTTTATTTTCCCTGAGTATTCACTCGAACCAGATTTCAACTTTAAGAGAAAAAAGTCTGGGACAGAAAAAGCTACTCTAAAATTTCTTCTTGAGCTATCTAAACTAGCAGGAAGGATCCTGTTTGTGACATCACACCACAACTCAACACTATCTTCCTTCTTAAGGTCACTTCAGAATACTAGATCCTTCAACAAACGAATGGCTAGAGAAGCTGTGGTATATTCACAATGGAATACTATGCTGCATTAAAAAACAAGGAACTCATGAAATATTATTCAAAATGGGTGACCCTGCAGGACATTACGCTAAGTGAAATATCTCAGACAGAAAAGGACAAATACTGCATAGTGCCACTGTTGTAAAACAGGACTGAAATTGGGGTTTGAGGGAGACTGAGAAAGATGGAATAAATTATGTATACTGCATTGAAACAGATGTGAGAGAGAACTGTTTAAAAGGGATATATGATTAGGTATTATTGTCATGAAAGGAGTCCAGAACGAAGACTGCATAGTGGAGTGGACCTCGGGGGAGGGATTGTAAAACAATGAAAGAATTTTTCCTTTACTTTTCAAAGAGAAGAGTGTACTGGGAGGGGAGGGGTGGGCAGGGAGAAAAGTGCAACAACGAATGAATGGAAATTCAAAATCTTTGTAAATTTTCATTACTATTAATAATTTTTAAAAAGATTTTTTTAAAAAAAGAATACTAGATCCTAAAAACTGTGCCTTTGCCACTTAGAAACTTTTTTTGCAAGACTGAAAGGGGTATAATAATTTTTTTTCTTCCGAGAAAAATAAACTGGGGGAGGGGTGGGCAGGGATGAAAATGAGCAACAATGAATGAATGGAGGGAAAATTAAATAGAAAGAATATGCTATAGAAAAATATATGTGTTGCATTTAAAAAATCATTAATAATAAAAAAAAAAACCACAAAACAAAAAAAACTTCTATGATACATGCTCATGAACCTACCCTTTTTTTATATCAAGGGAAAGAAAGCCTTCAGTTTGGGGTCCTACTGAACTTGATAATAACTGGAATTCATGGAAGTAGATTGCCACATCTTTCTTCCGTGAAGCAGCTGGTGGGTTTGTACTGCAACCTTGTGGTTAGTAGCCAAACATGTATCTACTGAGCCAACAGGGCTCCTTTTAACTACATACATACACTGTATGTAAATGACAAAAATTTTTAAGTAACCATCCATTATCTCAAATTCAGCTACCTGCCTCAAGAACAACAGGGACATACATCTGGTCTTTTCTACTAATGAACTTTCTGGCAATATAAATTAAATTCCAACGTAGGGCAGAGAAGGAAATAGTTGTCTTTAAGCCCAGAAGTATAAATTCTAAAATAATAACAAAAATATTTTGGGTTTATATCAAATTTGGGATAAAATTATTAATTCTAGTTCTCAAATTTAAGTTTCATTAAAGTCTTTATCAAATATAATAATAAAATTAAGTATAAACAAAACCTAAAAACTTTCGTTAGGAATATAAAAACTATGTACCTAAAAACAGAGAGCTGTTTAGTGAATCAGTAAAACAGAGAAGTGGTTTATTGGCTAGCACTAAAACATCTCCAGAGTTTCTGCAGGACTTAGTCATCATCACAAATATGGCTAAACTGTTTAATAATAGCAACTGTCTATCACTGTTTTTTTGTCATATATTGTTCTCACGGGTCGAGATGATCATGGAGTACTTAAGATTTCTAATAGCACCAACTCTATGAAATCGTTAATAATCAAATTACTTAGGATAAGATGTCTGAGCTTGTTGATTAGGAAGGGCTGGGTTTGCAGATGGTGGAACTGCTCCTTGGCTGAGAGAAGACAGCTGCTCCGGGGGAAGACTGTAGCTCTGGAGATGGCTCATCTGTGCATTCCCTGCAACCAGATAAGCACCACTTTGAGGAGGCCCTGGATATACCTAAAACAGTTAATGATAAAATGTATTAGAGAAGAAATAAGTACTTTCCTTATAAATCAGTTCTGCTAAAATTTTAATAGACATGCCAAACTTTCTTTGCAAAGATAATCAATTTAAAAAAGAACAAATTTATTTTTGCAGTTCTGGGCTTTTCAAGTCATATTTGCTGACATTAAACAGTTTCTAGTGAAGTGGTGTTTAGGTAACTCTTTCCATGGATAAACATGAATGCCTGGATAATTACGACCTATAATCTGAAGTTATTCAATTTGTGGGTAAGAGCTATCAAAATAACTGCTTAAAGGAATAGGAAAAAAGAAAAAACTCTATATATGTCATATTGCATGTATTTACACATGGGGGTGGTGGGTAAGGAAATCCAGATTAATGTAGTTCACTAAAAAAAAACTGGAAATAGAATAATTTAGAGCTAACTAGAAATTCTATTCAGAGAAACTCACTGTCCAATCAAAAAGGACTCATAGCCAACCCTCCCGCAGGTTTCTAAGGCTGAAAACTGCACAGGAAGTGACTGCCCATCTTCCAACTACAGTCCCTAATGGATTCAAACTGCCAGAGAGGTGCAGCACAACCACCTTCAGGCTAGGCCACCAGCGCCCTCCCAGTAGGCTCGAGCGTGGGTGGAGATTTTGAGGCTCTAAGGTTTCTACATGTTGTTCATATGGTCTGTAACCAGAGCTGATTCAGTAGCACTTAACAACTGTGAGAGAGCAAAACTGTAGCTATTGGGCAGATCATTAACAGATAATCATCTTTTAAATATACAGATGTTTAGGACTCACCCCTAAAGACTGGTTCAGTAGATCTGCAGAGGGGTAAAAATGTATTTAAATCAGAGGAGAAAGGAGCTGATGTGTGATTTAGAGGTACCACTGTGCATACTCATACACATATGTATATACAAAATTCTGCAGATCTGATTAATTTATCCAGTAAAAAGTTATTTTGAACTTTATCTTTATTCTAAATATTACTTTTCTAATTTCACATTTTATAAAAACAAAGTTAAGCCCAACAACCTTTAATGTAAAAGAATACACTTGAGTTTTTAAAAGCTTACCTGAGAACCTGAAACACCAGGTGACTGCATATAATACTGCTGATTCTGTAATTTTGCATACATGGAATACATTGGATCTTCATTCATTAACTTTGTATACAATGAAAGTGCTTCCATTACTTTTACATTAAGTTCTGAGAGTTCTGAATGTTTCCTGAAACATTAGAGTATTTTAAACAAGTTTAAAAGACACAATGTTCATTACATAACAAAAATAACAAAGGTGGCAATACCAAACATTATTAAAGCACCAACATTATGACAGAAAATATTCTGTTATTTATTTTAGCCTCTACATAAGCAAAGCTCTTTAAGGTTTTAGTTACTATGCTGAGTGAGGAGACTAGCTAATTACAATTAATTGTACCTTGTAAGATTTATGATTCTCCAGTTACCAACAAATAGAGGCATCAGTGGACATTGATAATGCCAAGTCAGCAAAAGTTATTATATTAGTTAAGCAACTATAAGTCAAAGACACTACATAGTTTAGAAGGAACTTCAGGGAAGAAAATGGACCACAAGCATGAAGTAAATGATTTGCTTTGGGTTTTTTACCTATCAATATCTTCCAATTTTTCATCAATGAGAGGTCCCATCTGGTGACACATTGCTGTGATAAGTATAAGACAAAATAGAAAAAAAAAGAAAATGTTTAATAAATAGTCATATATTTTAAGGAAGAAATGTTTCATTTGGCATAATGAAGTTATTTTGGTAATTCTCAATTAACAGAACTGAAGACACACTACACAACTGCGACACTTTAATCTGCACTGTTGACCTCAAAATCTAAAAATATCATAGTTGAGGAACCAACTCATAGATGATGGTGGGTTTTCAGAGGCAGTTAATCACATAAGAAAAGACTGCCCATCCTTCTCCCACATAGCAGCTGGTGGCCTCAAACTGCATGTCTTTGGGATGGCAGTGCAGCTTCTTGCCATGAGGCTACCAGAGATACTACCAAAAAACCCACTGCTATCAAACTCATTCTGACTCATAAGAAGAACGCTGTAAATATCACAGAATTTTAAAATGTTGAAGAAAAAAATTAAATTAGACAAAAGTGTATAAAATTCAAAATGTACCAGAGGTTTAAACTGCCTATAAAAGTAAAAATGTGTTAAGAAAAGTGAAAAATGCACTTA
>NW_006399889.1:7455971-7457306 GCF_000299155.1 Elephantulus edwardii | reverse complement strand
AGAGCAGGGTTTAGGGCTGTTGTACATAGGGGTCGCTATGAGCTGCAAATGACTCGACGGTACATAACAACAACAATACTGAGAAGTATGCATAGTTTTAAAGGAATGGACTAGCTTTCTGGGTAGACTATACTTTTTACACCTTGTATACATGAAGTCAGTATTCACCAATACATATTTAAAAGGAAGATGGAAAGGGAAGAAAATCTATTTATTAAAATATTAAATACACTTTGTGTAGTAACAATTCCATTGACTAACAAGGCAATCCTACGAGATGTGTTCAAATTACAGTGTTCTTGTTGTTAGGTACCACTGAGTCAGAACTGACTCATAGCTGATGCTTCTGCAGATGTTCAGAGGCAGTAAATTACAGAGGAAGAGACTGCTCTGTAAATTACAAAGGAGAAGACTGCCTATCTTTCTCCCATTGAGCAGCTGGTGGATTCAAAGTGCATGCTTTTGGGCTGGCAGTGTTACACTTTACCACTAAGCCACCAGAGCTCCCTGGTCAACTGCTGTGTTGTTATGTGCCATCGAGTCACTTGTGACTCATAGCGATAGCGACACTATGAACAAGAGCCCTAAACGCCGTTCTATCATGTGCCAACCTCGCCATCTCAAATGCACTCATTGCCACCACGCCAGTCACAGAATCGATCCATCTCATTGAAGGTCTTCTTCTCCTGTGCCGTCCCTGTACTCTGCCAAACATGATGTCCCTCTCCAAGGACCAGTCCCTCCTTGCAACAGGCCCAAAGTATGTCAGACGAAGCTTCAGAAAGTAGTCAAAGATGATGGGGAAACTCTTTAACAAAAAGTCAGTTCATAAATGGTAAAGCTTGAATTTGAATGCCTCACTATAGACTCTAAATGGCCCACAATCGTGGAACCTGGCCTATAATTTCACAGAGGACAAGAGGTCATATCACTTATATATTCTGTGATAGTGCTTCCTTATAAAGTGAAAATACTCTCATTTTCAATATGTTTATCCCATGCCAGTCATTAAAAAGCAAAAAGCTACATAACAAAATAAGTTTCAGTTGATTTTTATTTCTTTAGAGGGAAAAGTGACCTCTATTACAAGCACTTTTGCCCTTTAAATCTGGAGCTTTAGCAAGTACAAAGATGCAAGAGGACAGCATTAAGAAAACAAGCTGGCAGCTTCATATTCTAATAGATGTCAATTCACAAGTTTGCAGTTCTTTTTCCTATAGGGACTAACATTATCAGCATGTATTTATGTATGTTGTTGTTGTTGTTGTTATGTGCCGTCGAGTCGTTTGCGACTCATAGCGACCCTATGTACAACACCCCTAAACCCTGCTCTAT
>NW_006399889.1:7449727-7455871 GCF_000299155.1 Elephantulus edwardii | reverse complement strand
ACTATTTTTTAATCATTATCTCTATATTTAATTACAAAGGTGTGCAAAACAGAAAAACAAACCTAAATGCCCCAAATAATTTAACAAATAAGATAATACCATCTTGACATAAAATATAGAGCTCAGAGAATCAACTCCTCCATGATGGAAATGGGAATTGGGAAGAAGTCCGGGTGCAGCCGCAGGGACATGAAGGTCACAATCAGTATTGCAGCGTGGCCCGGCGTGGGTGTGCGGGGCGGGCTGCAGCTGGCACCAGCCCCAAAAGGGGACGAGGGAAGAGAGGCACAGGGTGGGCAGGAGCCAGTGAGTGAGGACAGAGCCCGCAGCTCACATCTGAGGAGGTGGCCAAGAGTCGCAGCTGCCACCAAACCCTAAGCAGCGGGGGTCCTGCCCTGAGGCGCGTGTCCTCCGGGGGCCCTGGGGCCCAGCAGGCGTCAGGGGTGCCCTGAGGACTGTGGGAGAACGCAGGAGCCCCAAACACGTGAGGGTCTGCCCGTGGCCTGAAGCCCTGGGCCTTTCTGACCGAAACAAAACACAAGTTTCTGTAAAGAACACTAGATGTAATTGCTTGCCCACCCCATTTGCAAGATATAAGGAAAACAACATTTACCTTCTAGATGTAACAACTCTGGTAAATCTGGCTGATCATCACTGGGATCTGCACTTTGCAACATTTGAAGCAACTGGTCCATTTTATCCTAGGGAGGGGGGGGTGACACAGTAGATATAAAAAGCAACAAACTCTGTAATAATAGTTTCTATCTTACTAATATTTAATACCTGTCATTTAGTTATGACAACTCCAATTTTGCTTTTATATGGTTAATATCTCATGTATTCTTTTTATATGAAGTCAGAGCTTTGAAAGCTCTTCATGCCTAGTTTTTGTTTGTAGTAATGCTACAGACTATGCCATCAGAGTACCTCTCCTTACTTATTTTAAACTGCTAGTAGAGATTGTCTAAAATAAGAAGGGGAAGCTCCTACATTTACACCTTTAACATGTGGGTTCTTAAACCTCTCTTGTGTCATGCTAGTCAACCTTGGTAAACCTTGGAAGCAGCTGTCCCCTTGCCACACAGACAGATGTAACATCCCCCAAACGTCAGTACTTATGACTAACAACTCAGTTATCACTACCCCACCATCATGACTATAGCAGTTGTTTCAGAAATCATAACTCAACTATATCACAGCTGTTCTCCTTCTAAGTAGGGCCATAAGGGCTTATTCTTCTTTTTCACTCCCTTCACAAGTGCATCAGTTTGTCATAAAAAAAGGAAGGGTTTTGGTTTCTGTTTTCTCATAAGGAAGGTTTGTGGTCTCTGTTTTCTCGTATGTGAGACAAACTGGAAGGTACTTCAAAACGATGAAAATTTATTTCAAAGCTTCTTTTGTTGTAAAGACCAATGAACTAATGAAATTATTACATCATATGTATTTATGTGTATGCTTCTACATAAACAAAACATACTGCTAAATTAATTATAAATGACTATACTATTTTTAACAAGGTAAGTAATTCAGATTATCATATCCTAAGCAAAGTAATAATTCAAAACCAAAACAAAATATGACAGAAATATTTACTACAAAGAGTAAAAGTGATATATATTAATGCTTTCCAAGAATTGTACATTGGTAAATGGATACTATACTTTCTGCTCATTTATTAACATAGTTAGGTTTCAAAGACCAAGTTATACAAAACCAGTGTCACATAGGAGTCAGGGGCCAGCTCATGTTTAGCACCCAGTCACCTCCTGCATGCTTTGTGGGCTGGAGCATCTCAACATACATGTAGCACAGCAAGCTCCCGTCACTACCATGTCTTCCCTTACCACGTTGGAGTTTGAGGAGGTGGAGGGTGGTGGTTGTGGTTATATACTAAGGTGTTGCCTGTTGCCAGTCACCTTCTATTACCCCTGCTGAGTGGACTGGGCTTGTCCATTCACTCCAGCCTTCACCTCAAATAGCTCCCCTTCCCACACTACTCTCTCCAGCACTTGTATACTTGCTCAACGTCCCTCTGCCCACTCCAAACCTCGTGATTATCTGTCTGCCACCAACCTGTTCCCTCCATAATCTGACTGAGATATTGTGGATGAATGGGAGGAGATGTGCTATGACAGGCTGGCATTATCCCTTCCACAATCAGGGCCTCTAGCATATCTTGAAGGGCAGACCACAGAGGGCGCCCTGAGCCCAGCTGCAGCCCCATATATTAGATGAGAACTTTTTCAGAATTGTAATAAAATAAGATAGTAAGGGACGAGGAGATATATTTTCACTGCAAAAGATTCAGTTTTCGTTTTAAGTAGTCTAAAAACTGTAGTCCCTATAAAAAAAAAAAAAAAACAAACCAAAAACCTGCAACAAAAATACAGTGAGAGTCAAATAAGATGTATTTTTCATTTCATATAAACATGAAACATACTCTATTTTACATAATCTACTGGCTGAGATAGGGTTTTGACACAGACCATTTGTCAGACTCTACATGCATTTTCTTATAAAGTGCAAATTGGTCATAGATGGTTTTTTGACTAATTTGAAATTGTTGACTCTTCAGTGTATTTAGAATTTCTTTCTCTAAGAGGAGTAGTTTTCAACCCATCTACTCTTATCTCCTCCAAAAGAATGCTATAAACCTAAAGCCCTCCTCTCAAATTTTAAAGATGACATTAAAGGGAACTCTGGTGGCTTAGTGGCAAGAAGGTGCACTGCAATCTCAGAGGTATGTGGTTCGGATCCACCAGTCTCTGCTGGAGAAGGAGGGCAATCTCTCCTGTGCCAGTTAGATCTGATTTGATGGTACACAGACACAAAATAATAAAAATAAATAAAGAAAAGATGACATTAAACTTTTCATTTATAGAGTAAGATATATCATACATGTATGTTGTTGTTGTTGTTAAATGCCGCTGAGTTGCCTCCAACTCACAGCGACCCTATGTACAACAGCTTTGAAGCCTGCCTTATTCTAAGTCTGTCTCTTTAATTAAAACATTAGCATTCCAAAATAAGTAGGCTTTTAAACACACTTTTCAATACATCCAAACAACAATTTCTATTCATCATTCCCATTAAAAAATATAATAAGCAACCACTGTCAGAAATTTTAAATGTTTCGTGTTTCTCTTTGGCCCTAGTCATTCTCCTACAATAGGATTATCTTAATGTAATATATATGAAGGCATCCTACTGGTTATCTAATTCAAATTTTTTAATACAAATATGTATATAGATTTATGATAATGCTCTTAATGTTAGAGTCATCTAAAGGAGTTCACAATTACTAATAGGTAAAAAATGAAAAACATATTTCAAATTTTGCAAACTAAAATAAACCAGAGTTCAGCTTTCATTCTATTCTTATTGTTTTTTTCAGATAAGCATGCTGAAAAATTTATTTATACAATTAAGTGTATTAAGAGTTTTGTTAGGCAATATCATTCAATGATTTTAATATTTTCTGAGTTTTATATAATAACAGTAATTTGTCACTAGAAAGTACTTTTAATGATCTACTAGATGACAATACACTTTGGTCATCCTACTTTGTTCATTTAAAAAAATATATATATACATATATATATAATTTTTTTTTTCTGCCTGAGTTGTGCTACCCAGTCATTCAAACTGTAACTTTCTTATTACCAACAATATTTAGAAATGTCCACGGAAATTTACACAGTTAGTGTCAATAGACTGAAGTAAGGTTCAGAACGGTAAGGAGTAAGCCTTTCTTCTGTAAAGTAGGAAAAGAAAAATGTAAAAGAAGAATTGAAAAAAAATTTTAAAAGATGATATGGAATGTTCTCTAGGAGATCAATTATCAGATAACGTAATCTATCCCAAAGTGTCAAATAATAAATATTTCAAGTTCTGAGGTCCATACAGTTCCCATTGCAGATATTCAAAACTGCCACTGCAGTACTGATGGCATGCAAATAAATCAGTATGGCTATGTTCCAATAAACTTTATTTCTAAAATCACCAACAGGCCAAATAAGGCCTTTAGGTCACAGTCCGCCCTTTCCTTTTACTTTTAGATGCTTTAGATTTTGAATGCTCTATTAGTTCTATAATTTCATATATATATAGTGCTGGTGTCTCAGTCCATAGGGAGTTCCCTTGCTAACCCCAAGTCAATTTCTCTCTGGTGATTCGCATCCACCAGTGACCCTGACAGAGAATGATTCACAGCAATTCACAGGCTCTGAAAACCTGCTAGAGGATCAGCTGTGAGTTAGTTGACTCAATAGCAATGAGAAAGTGTTAATTTAATACTGTATTAGTAAGTTAAGTCAATATACTTATGTTAATAGTCTCACTAAAAAAAGTAAATAGTTGAGTAGAAAATGACAATAACAAACATACATAAACTTAGAAAAGTAACATGTATTTCTGAAAAGTTAGAATGGATTGGTTAGCTCTGAAATGTACGGCTTGAATTGTTCCAAGATGATACACTATTTTCAAATACAATCACAGAAAATATACATTGTAGCAATGGCACAGCAATGATATTTATCATAAAATAAGGATAAGCTTTCCCCTAGAAGTAGAATGTGTTCAACTCAATACTCAATATATTACCAATGCTTGTATGAAATGATTTATGTAAAAATAATATAGTGGCTGTTTCAAGGACAGTAATATCATCCTTTCAATAGGAAATAATACATAAATAATCATAATATCTAATACTGAATACATAAAGAAACTTGTATCTCACATAATTTTAACTGGAATATAAATTCTCATACTGGTTGAAAAATTGCAGTTAACGATCAAAATGAAACAATAAGACCTTTCAACCCAGCAGTCTCATTCTGGTGCTCTAAAGAAATGTAAAGATAGATGTGTCAAAAATTTTCAATACTATTTGTAAGAGCAAAAAAATCTGGAAACAACCTAAACATCCATGAATAGAGTTATTAATTATGAATTATAAATTAAGAATTATAAATCCACTCTACAAAATAGTAAGTAGAATATTACTATAATTACTAGATAGAATGAAATGAAATAGTAAACAATGGGACAGGAGAGGAACTTTCTAAAGTATCTTTTAAAAAGGAATCTGCTCAATTTGTAATATTAAAACACTGACAATAACCAAAAATTCAGTACTCAAGAAATCAAATGACCTTAAATGCAATAAGAATAATTCAATTAGCACTTACTTCATCAATAAAGGCAGGTTCCGGCTCAGGCTCTATTGTCTCTACTTGTATATCATCACTAAATTGCACTGTCTTCTTCTCTGTTTTAACTGTAAAATATGTAATGTTTATCTTTTCCTTCTTAATAAATTTAAAAGAGATTTCTAAAACACTCTAAATTACAAGAGAAAATCCAAATTTTTCTTACATTCCCATAAAGCTTACAGACTCTATTTAGGGAATATTTGGGTTACAGACTTAGCAACAATGACAGAGCATTACTCTATAAAATTTTGTCTAGAGTTCTTACTTTCTTCTTCTAATGATTTCACATTTTTTCCCAAACAGATAATTCACTTTACAAATAAAAGTAAAATTTCTAAAAGATTTATCATTTACTATTTGTCAGAATTTAGTGAATTAATTAGTGGAATAAAAATGCAAAGCTTTAATATGCCAAAAACAAACTCTACAATATTAATAACTTTAAAACTACTAGCCCTTTCAAAGAAAAATCTCACAACCAAAATAATATCAGACCATTTTAATATAATACATTGGAAAGTCTGTTACATATTTTTCTGACACACCATTTTGCACAATATGAATGGCATCCAAGCCAGCAAGGAACTGTATAAGTGGCGTGGGCAGGAATCTGATGAGTCTACTGACTAAGTCCAGATTTTTCAATTAACATTAGACTTTACCATTGAAAAGTGGTTTATTAAAGGATCAACAAACCACTAACCTCCTAGATTGCTTGCCATACCAATCTTTAAACATTATTTAATGTAACATGAACTAGTAATTGTAAGATTATTAATATACTAATTAACTTTCTCTAACACAACACATGTAGACGAACAGAAAGGGCAACCTAGGTAGAACTGTCAAGCATGGAAATACAAAGGAAGAGGAACAGTTGTAAGCAGACACTAGTAACTGGAACGTGGAATGTGAGAACCATGCA
>NW_006399889.1:7441775-7445519 GCF_000299155.1 Elephantulus edwardii | reverse complement strand
GTCAATTCCCCTTCTATCCTCCCTAGTCATTGTCCAACTCTCTAATGCACACATGATCTCAATACTGATAAAACAATAACTATATTGTTTTATATTTATAAGACATGTTTCTAATTTGTATATTGACTCTGTCTAGCAATCCAAAACATTTTTTATACAAATTTTAAAACCAACAATCTGTTTCCATTAAAAAAATAAATAAATAAATAAACAAACCTAAGAATTAGCATGCATGTTTAATATACTATAAAGTACTTTCATGGTACCTTACCACATATACAAAATAAAACCAAGCTAAGCAGGGCAGATATTTCTATTTTGCAGGTTA
This sequence comes from Elephantulus edwardii, assembly GCF_000299155.1. Classification (NCBI taxonomy): domain Eukaryota; kingdom Metazoa; phylum Chordata; class Mammalia; order Macroscelidea; family Macroscelididae; genus Elephantulus; species Elephantulus edwardii. The sequence continues at coordinate 7,445,191 of NW_006399889.1, read as the reverse complement.
AATGAAATGGATTTGAACTTTCCTGCTTTTTTTATATATACCTTGGGGCCTGTGATAGCATTTCTCCTAATCCTATTACATAAACCTATGCTCATATTTTTCTTTCAGATGATTCAGACTGAAATATATAAGAACTAGGATACTAATATTGAAACTGCACTGTGAGATGAAAAGAAGATCTACAACCATGAACCAAAGAAAAGATAATTACCATCTTTCTAACAACTGAGTCAGGATCAAGAAAACAGGAAAAAGAAAGACACAACATTACTATCTCAGTTTAAAATAGTGACATGTTATCCTTGGAAAAGGACATCATGCTCAAAAGGGTGGACGGACAGTGCAGGAGAGGAAGACCCTGAAGAGATGGTCACTGGGACAATGGAGGTAGATGTGCTGGAGTCAGTGAGACCGACTCAGGACAGGGCAGGCTTCAGAGATGTTATACATAGGGTCACTATGAGTCACAGGTGACTTAACAGCATACAACAACAACAATCAAGTGTACTTCTAAAGCATGTTTTTGAGTTCTAATGAAAACTTCATTCAAAGAATGGGTATTATGAATCTGTCTACAAAAGTTACACAAATCATACTGGCAGTAACTATGGGAGGGTACCCTTTTCTTAGAAGATCTGTAACCTCTAGTTTGTTGTTACAGCCTTCTTTTGAAAAAGAGGTACTCTCATGGTTTCAAAGAAAAAGTTATTTTTTACTGTTACATACATACTTATAATAGCATCCTATAAATATTTATGCAGTGTGTTTTCATTATGTATTCTCTCTAATTTTTATTACTAGATGCAAGATAAAAGATAACTGAAAGGACCCACTCCTAAAATTTATGTAAACTAAAAAAAGAAAGGAGCATTTTATTGTATAAAACTTTTATTGATCACTTCTACTTGCTACTATTCAAAGATGAGAAATTTTGCTCAGTGAGGTGCTTATCAATTTATATGCAAATACTCTCAAAATTCTAAACATTTCAACTAATGATAGAAACTTTTCTAGATTTTAACTTCTCAAAAGTTTTTAAACAAAGGAAGATTATGATACACATTTCTTGATGATTCAAAGAATACACTATTCTATGGATAAATGGGGGTCTATCCAATACTTTGAAGCTACAGAAAGTAGCTTTAAGCAGAAGGGTGATCCTCGGAGGCACAACTGGTGAAACTTCGTCTCCCATACTTGGGACATGTTGTCAGAAGAAGACAGTCCTTGGGAAAGGACATCATCCTGGGAAAGGTGGAGGGTCAGAGAAAGAGAAGACCCCCTAACAAGATGGATCGACACAGGGACTGAAACACTGGGCTCAAACATAGTAAGAGATGATGAGGATGGCGCCTGATGGGGCAAGGTTAAGATCTGTTGTTCATACAGGGTCACTACAAGGTTTAGTCAACCTGATGGCACCTAAAATCAAGTGAAACTTCTATCTCTTGCAACAATTTTTCCTGCCATTAACTTTATCTCTACGGTTTCTCTTTCTAATTTACTTCTCTTAGCTGACAAAGGTTTATAAATCAACCAAAAATTTTTATTTTTATTATTAGCTAAATCAGTGAGCACAGCCCCTTTGGAATGAATATCTGATATGGGGACTAAGGAATGATGCTATGTTATTTATAGGAAACTGCTTTTAAATTTGGGACTAAACTCTTGAGAAACGATCCCAACCAGAGAATCTTCAGTAAAGTCACATTACATCCATCACATTGTTATCAATTAACATGGAAAACATAAATGGATGGATTACGTAACACTTTTTACATTGGTATTGATATGTAGTTGATAAAGAAAAATGTCCATAATCTACCTAAGGATAATTTTGATAGATATATAATTTCTGGTAAAACATCTACTGCACTTCTAACAGACACTCTGAAGGCATTAACCTTTTGTGGTTAATTGCTTTAGAAATTACCCTTAGACTGAAGATGAAAGATTATTAGACACTAACATACAGAAAAATACTTACTCATTTCTGGTTCAGCAGTGAGATCTGCAGTCACAAAATTTGAGGGAAATAATCCCATGCCTTGATGTGTTTCACCTTTCCACCAGTTGGGGTCACTACAATGAATAAAAATTGTGCTTCATCAGTTAATACTTTTCTCTCCTAAGTGTTTAATATATCACTTATATTACCACCAAATTTGAATCTCACAATAATCCAATGAAAGAGATCATAAGTGTTTCTTCACTATAAGCAAGATACAACGTCTCAGAAAAGTTACTAAAAACCCAATTAATTCCTTGTCTTTTTGAAGGTTACGGAATCTATTACAAAGCCATGCATTCTCTATCCAAAAAAGGCCCCATACTTCGCAAGCCCTCTCAACACAACATATATGATAGAAAACACCATATGTAGCAGAAAATATTCACAAGGGGTACCCTTTCAAGGGGTATAACCATGGTTACGGCTCTTACAATGCTTTATCACCTCTCCTATGATAATCTAAATGTCTAATTCCACCTATGATTCATGTGATCCATATAGATAAACTGTTTTCATATGAAAATAGTTCACAGAAGAATATATAACATCATGTGTTTCTTACAGATTAACATAGAAGCATTCTATATATTTTCTAAAATACTATCTTTCACTAATTAAACAACTTGGAATAAAAACGGAATGACTTCAATTTTGAAACCAAAATCTATTTAATAGAAATAAAAATAAAATAAAAATCTAGGCAATATAACCCAGGTAAAGCTTTACTGTAATAAAAAAAAAATCGGACAACATTCTATATTACTTTATGGAATGTGAAATAAAACTTAGAAATGTTATGCATTTTCCTAGGAATATTCTATTTTCATATTATTAATTTTAACCATTACCTATCATCAAGAACTGTAATAATTTCTCCTGCTTTAAAAGTAAGTTCATTATCTTCAGCTGCTTCAAAGTCATATATAGCACGAACTTTTCGACCTTCATGTTGATGGTTAGTTAAGAGATTGGATGTGCTTGGATACAAACTAGAAAGTGTGGTTGGCTGTTGCCTTTGCTCCTTTAGGGACAACTCAATAGCTGAAAAAGAATGGTTTTAGAAGACCCAAAGTGTTAATATATCAAAAATACAAAGGACAAAAAAGATACCTGAAAAGAACTTAAAAAATTTTGAAGTAGTCTTCTATTAAAAATTTTAATGGAAACTAGGAAATGAAATAATAGACTTTCATGATATAGACTAAGAATCATGATATCAATTTTACTCATTCATTCATAAAGTTAAAAACATTAAACAGTACTTTCACTTTTTCTAATGATATATTTAAATTATTCTGAGTAATGAAAAGACTTAAACTCCTAGACATCTTTTTTTTAACTTAGCTGCTGATAGATTTTCTTCTTTATCTTCCAACTTTTAATGTATTCTTTTTTTTTTTTTTTA
>NW_006399889.1:7425458-7441647 GCF_000299155.1 Elephantulus edwardii | reverse complement strand
CCACCCCCCACCCCGAGTACACTTCTCTATGCAACCTTAATTCTGGATTCCTGTGCTAACCATAATACTCAATCATATATCTCTTCTAATCTGTTATTTCCCTCATCTGTTTCAATACAATATACATAATTTATCCAGTTATAGTTTAAGTTCTCAAATGATAGTCAATATCATCATGGATGTCATGATTCTAAGCCTTGTGCAAACTTACTAAACTGGAGGAGGAAAGTCTCAAAGGTAGTCCATGAAAATCTGTATTTTACTGATTGTTCCAAAAATAATTGTGTAACCAGTCTAAGAAATAGAATATGGAAATAACTACAGTAAAGATTTATTTAGCAACACATCAAGAAATTTTAAATAGGTCTACACTTCCTGACTTTTTACCCATTCCTACTCTACATTAAAAAAGACTTACTATGAAAACAATAAAGCCACTAGGAAAAAAATATACATAGAAAAATATCTTTTAAGATCTACAGGAAAGGAAAATATCTTAAGAAACAAAAGCAAAACTCTTAAACTAAAAGCAAAATATTTAAGTACACCAAAATTATCTCATCATGTATAGATCTCAAGCACAACACAGTGAAAAAAACGAGATCTACAGGATAAAATAATTTCCTTTAAAAAGAGAAGTTAATTTAATTTCATGTAAAATGGTATTTTATAATGTTATGGATATAAATCTGTGTAGTAAAGATTATAAAAACACAGACTGAAAAGAACATACGACAGTGGTTATCTCTGAGGAAGGGAGAAGAAAATGACACTGAAGAGGAAAACAAAGTAGGTTTCAGAATTGGCTGTCAAGTCCTACATGTTTTATTTCTAAAAGTCTTAAGGGGGGAAAAAGACTAAGTTAGATGGTTATTCTCAGCATTAGAGGCTTAGTATACACACCTTTTGCTAAATCTTCTTCTTCCTTCTTGTTAGCCACAGTTTCAGGATCCTTGGCTACTAGAGCAGGGCTTGCTTTTGCTTGTTCTGCAGCCTGATATAAAGAAAGGAAGAAAATACTTGAAAGCTCTTCTCTAATTTCTCTACCCCTGACTAAGAACTTGTATGACTCTTCTCATCAAGCTACCAGATTTCTGAAGAATTCAAAGCAGATAAAAAAAGAGGCAGAATCAGGAAAAGACTGAGGGTAATAAGTTACCTAGATAACCTAGATTCACTCTCCCAGGTCTGTGCAAGGCCGTTAAACTAAAACACACAGAGTTTAACTTGGAAAGGAAGACTAAATAAAAAGATTCTAAAATCTGTAAAATACTTCAAAACCAGAAAGAAGGCTGGAAGAGGGAATTAAAATGAATATTGTAAAATCTAATAGTTAAAACATTTAAAATATATATTCAGCAGTTACATTATTTCTTTCCATATAAAAAATCAAAATGCTATCTCTAGAATTATATTAAGATTCATATTAATCATTTACACAAATGTCTATATAATTATCATCACTTTAGAAACCAAAATACAAGTAGCTTACTTTGACAATATATACACTTACTAATCTAAATATATTTTTGTAATAAGCAGTATACAAATAAACAATCAAGACAAATCAAACTCTGGCCAAGTATGCCAGCTTAATTTCCAACCATTCTAACAATTACCAGAAAACTGCCAGCAGATACTGAGCAATCTGTATATTATTGACATAGATATGCTTCTACTTCTAATGTCTTCCCTCCTTTAGCTTCACTTATTCTAGTCACATTTTTCCTCTGATAAGTTTCAAGAGTCAATAAACAGCTATAATGTCATTTTCCAAGAAAAGTTCCTAATTATCTTACATAACTATCCTCTTCAATGTTCTCTATCAATACTTTTAAACAAAGTATTATCATATGAGTGATCTAATAATGCATGTGTGAAGTAGAGAGAATTTTACATTCCACAGACAATACTTTCTAGCCAGTATAGTAACTATGTTGTGCTTCTAGTTCATGTGGAAAGGGAGAATAGCAGCATCTGAATTCATAGGTTAATGGAAGGATTAAATAACTGTCATTTCCCAAAATTAGATGATATGGGACTCATTTCATTTTAAAACAAAATTATAACACTGCCTAAGGGGCTTATATATTATAAACCTTTAATAATCATAGCATAAAGAATGTTAGAGAGCAAATGGACCTGCACAGGGGTAAAACGTTGACATTTTACATGAAATTATGTTAAATCAAAGCTGTTGTTGTTGTTGTTATGTGCCGTCGAGTCGTTTTCGACTCATAGCGACCCTATGCACAAGAGCCCTAAACCCTGCTCTATCCTGCGCCAACCGCACTGCCTCCGACACACCCATCCCGATTACCCCAGTCACCGAATCAATCCATCTCATAGAGGGTCGTCCCCTCCTGCGCTGTCCTTCCCCCCTCCCAAGCATGACGTCCCTCTCCAAGGACCCGTCCCTCCTGACAACATATCCAAAGTATGTCAGACGAAGCCCCAGAATCCTTGCCTCCAAGGAGCAGCCTGGTTTAATCCTCTCCAAGATGAATCTGTTTGTTTTCCTGGCAGTCCATGGTACATTCAGTACTCTTCTCCAGCACCACAGCTCAAAAGCATCCACTCTCTTTCTGTCCTCCCTACTCATTGTCCAACTCTCTGAGGCATAACAAGCGACTGCAAATACCATGGCCTGTATCAGGCGCACCTTAGTCTCCAGAGAGACACCGTTGTTCCTGAGTACTTTAGAGAGGTCCCTAACAGCAGACTTTCCCATCGCGATACGCTTTTTGATTTCCTGACTGCTGATGCCAAGAGTGTTGACTGTGGAGCCGAGCAAACTAAAGCTGTGAACAATCTCAATCTCTTCGTCATCCATCCTGACGCTGCCAATTGGTCCAGTGGTGAGAATCTTTGTCTTCTTGACATTGAGCCTCAGTCCATACTGAAGGTTGCAGTCCTTGACCCTTCGCAGCAAGTGCATGAGGTCCTCCTCAGTTTCAGCAAGCAGGGTTGTGTCATCTGCATAACGCAGATTGTTAATAGATCTTCCACCAATCCTGATGCCACAATTCTCTTCATAGAGCCCAGCTTCTCAGATAATCTGCTCTGCATACATGTTGAAAAGGTATGGAGACAGGATGCATCCCTGGCGTACACCCTTCCCAATTTTGAACCATGCAGTGTTACCCTGCTCTGTTCTGACTACTGCATCTTGATCCAAGTACAGGTTTCGCATTAGCACAATTAAATGTTCTGGGATTCCCATTCTTCTCAGAGTCAGCCACAGTTTGTTATGATCCACACAGTCAAATGCCTTTGCATAATCAATGAAACACAGATAGACATTCTTCTGGTATTCTCTGCTTTCAGCCAAGATCCATCTAACATCAGCAACAATATCCCTAGTACCACGACCCCTTCTAAACCCAGCCTGGACTTCCGGCAGTTTTCTGCTGATGTGCTGTTCTAATCGTTTTTGGATAATCTTCAGTAGAATCTTGCTTGCATGTGAAATCAATGACACTGTTCTGTAGTTTCCACACTCAGTTGGGTCACCTTTCTTTGGAATAGGAACAAATATAGATCTCTTCCAGTCTGTTGGCCAAGTGGTTGTTCTCCAGATTTCTTGGCACAACTTGGTGAGCACATCCAGGGCAACATCTGTTATCTGAAATACTTCAATTGGTATATCATCTATTCCTGGGGCCTTATTTTTTGCTATTTCCTTCAAAGTAGCTTGAACTTCTTCCTTCATCACCATAGGCTCTTGCTCATATGTTATTTCTTTAAATTCCTTTGTATCTGCCAGTTCCTTTCTATATAATGACTCAGTATATTCCTTCCATCTTCTTTTAATACTTCCTGGATCATTTAATATTCTGCCCAAAGCATCCTTGATTACAGCCACTCTAGGTTTGAACTTGTTCCTCAGCTCCTTGAGCTTAAGAAATGCTGAGCGAGTTCGGCCCTTTTGATTTTCCGACTCTAGATCCTCGCACATTTCACTGTAGTGTTTTGCCTTGTCATTCTGAGCAGCCTTTTGGAATCTTCTGTTCAGCTCTTTAGTATCTTGAATTCTTCCTTGTGCTTCTGCTTCTCTACGCTCCAGTGCAATCTTCAGAGTCTCTTCTGACTCTGTCTCTCTCTTACACACACACACACACACACACACACACACACACAATCATCCCCAGAGCAGCCAATTTTTAAAAACAGAATTCTCAAATATATTTCAATTACTGCATGCACAATGCTTAGAACAGTGAATGGCACAAAGTGACAATAAATTTGTTTCTATTATACTATGATCATGTTGTCTGTCTCTACAATCAGCCTGTAGGTCAGGGGTCAAGTGCAGGTAACCCATAAATAATTGTTCAGTGAATGAAAGACAAAACATTTAACATTATAGTAAAATAAAGTTCTACAATCTTTGTTTAGTGTATGACATAATATTAAAAACATCCTGATAAACCCTGGATTTCACTGAACACAACCTTCTTCACTCTCAATTGTGATCGATATCACTAGTTAAAACTTATTTAATTAGATGTGTAATCATCACACAGTTCTAAAACTTGAAGGTGTGCTTGATAAAGTGAATTCCATAGTAGTTATATCGACTTTCTGTGGTCTGTGAATGAACAACAATCAGTCCAAAAGCAAAGACCCAAAGAAGCTACATTAAGCCCAATACTTCAGGACTGCATGACACTTGATGTTCCTTTCTACTGTTAGGTGTTAAGTATAAACAGTACTGATTTTAGTAAGGAGTCAAATCCACTAACAGTGCTGGTATTAGTTATCTCTATACTATCAAAAGTTATTGCTATCAAGTCAACAGCATGAGTCAGGTGAGTGGCTGATGACTTTCCTTGTTTTATATAATATCCTTATACTTTCATTTAAAATATATACTTAGAAAACATTTCTATTTTTATGGGTTTTTTACAAATAGGCATCACAATAATCTCCTATGCCTAAAATTTAGCAGTAACAACTAATTAAGTGGCATTAAATTTAGAAGTTCAGCTAATTGAATTTAGATTTCTTTTTCCCTCAGAGTTCTTTATTCAAGCCTTTCACATTAAGTTTACTAGAAAACACTTTCAAAATCTTTTAAATAACTACTTCATCCATTTGTACTTTATATTTTACACACTTTTTGTAGCAGAAAGATAGCAACAATAGTAAAATTAACTTTTCCATTATTTTATATCTAGCTTAAGAGAAGAAAAGGAATTCTCAACTTTAACTATCATTCTCCTGTATCTTGACTCTTTTTGAACAAGAAAGTAAGCTAAGGCCTACAAAGATCAATAAATAAATGCTCCTGCCAGTGTTCACTCCACTTCTTGTCCTTGAAGCCTAGTCCGGACAAACACATATCCACTAACCTCTATATCAAACAGAAGGCAGGATCGTGTAGTGGAAAGAACACTGGACTGAGAGTCAGGAGGCCTGTGTTCTAGGTTCCAGCTCTGTCAACTACTAGCTGTGGCCCTGGACAAGTCATTTAATCATTCTGGGTCTCAGTTTCATTATCTGTAAAACGAGGGGATTTGATTAGAAGATCCCTTGAGCTTGTCTTATAGGTACCTAGAACTCTGCTTAATCAAACAACCTTATATAAAAAGTAATGAATTATTTTAAGGCAATGCTCACTTTCACTGGAAGGTATACTCAAGGGCAAACTTTAATGTACACATAAAACCATGTGGAAGTCTGGTAATATGGAGATAGTCAATCTATAGCTCTGGAACACTACCTGAAACACTGCCTTTCTAATAAATGTCCAGATGATGCCAAAGACACTGGTTAATTAAGCACACTTTAAATAATAAGATTCTAAAACAGGTTCTTGAGGTATAAAAACTACACGTTTACACTCTTTGGGTGTCAGGTTTCAGTATACTCTTTGATATCATCCCACATGATTATGTTTTCTTCATTTTCTTGCATATACTCTGATAAATAAACAGTGCTTTGGTTGTCAGGAACTTATAAAATGCCTTGGATAATTCTGAACTAAATTATTCCTTAATTATACTGATTTTCAGTATTCTGAGAATACTAAACTCAATTATCGATTATGAACGACTAGTTCTGAAAGAAGTAATTGATCATTCTAAAATTACTAATAAACCAAATGTTAAGTGAGGAGAAAGATATCCTGGGTGGGTTTGTTGGTGTTCTTTTTTTCCCCAAATTTATCTCTGGGTCTTCTTACTTCAAGGATTTACATAAATTTAAAAGGCCTTATGAAGAAAATCTACATACAAATTTGAAACCCTTCACAGCTGAGAATTTTCTATTTATGCTTTCACTATGTTCTGCCTCTATCAACAGAACAGAAGAAGGTAAATCATCATATTCAATAGTACCATAAAGCCATAGAGCATTTTAAGGGGTCTACAAAAAACAAAAAAGAAATAAAAAAAGGAAACTTTTGGTTTTTCCATATTACATAAATTGGAGATTGATGCCACAAGGTAATATTTTTATGGAATTTAAATATACTGGAGGAATTTTTTGAAAAATAAGTTACTGTTCAAGGAAGAATACTTCAAATTTTCTCTTCTTGACCTTCCCATTTTCTTATACTCAAAAATATCCTAAAGAAGAGACCTTCTAAATTCATATTTTTAAGAATTTATTATTTAGTACAATTCTTTGTATGAGACTATAGCATTAAAAGCATTTCATAAAACAATGTTGTTTGATTTAATAAAGTACTTCCTATATTTATTAAAATTATATCTAAAATCTTATCATTTCAATAAAATTAACCTACCTTTAAACCTATTCTCTTATCAAGAGGGTGAAACAGTAAAAAAGTGGAAGTAGAAATACATCAATGTGTCACTATTATATTTTTCTTGTCCCTTCAAATACAAAATTATTTTTAGCAAATACTCCTCTAAAATAGTAAAAACTGCCTACATTTGAAGGAAAAAAGTGAAAATTTCAAATTAAATGTTTTATAAAAACAAACAGAAGCACACACATAATTTTACAAAATACCTGGGAGCCAACTGCTGGAAATGTAACTCCTTGTTCCTTAAGATTCTTAATCATTGCTGATATTAAACTAAGCTGTGGATCGTTCTTAAATTCATCTGTCCATTCAACCATAAGAGCTTTTAATTTTTCACATACTTTAGGATGACCCTAAGGAAAAGAAAACAGCTAATTAGTACCAAATTTCCTGCCTAGTTGTATGGAATTGATACTTTAAATATAAAAATTACATTGTCATAAGATTCTTATTAAAAAAAAATTATGCCTAGAAGAAAAATGTACAAACAAGCAAATATAGTTGGTTCCATCAAATGAAAAAAAATTTTTTTATAATAGCAGAACTACCCCATACATGCTTCATATCACAATGAAAACCGATTCAATAAATTCTTTCAAATAACAAGGTCTGTATATCAGGAAAGCAAAGTAAATTATGTTTTTTGTTTTCTTTTTGAAAAATTAATTTTAAGGAGAGACTGAAATGTCAGTTTCTTTTTTTTTCATTTATTTATTATTTTTTGTGTGTGTACTGTCAAATCAGATCTGACTGGTACAGGAGGAGATTGCCCCTCTTTCTTCAGCAAAGCATCTGGTGGATTTGAACTGTGCGCCTCTGAAATTGGAGTGCAGCTTCTTGCCACTAGGCCACCAGAGCTCCCCAGAAAGGTCAGTTTCTAATGTGCACTGTGAGTGTTTTCCCAAGTTAATTATTTGAGGCCGTATATGTTTGGAGCTCACTGCATGCTAATCGTAGTTAGAGACGTATTTCTTCAAAACCACTTTTCCTTCCTAAAGTGTAACACCATCATTTTCATTGTAAAACATATGCAAAATTAAGAGAATGAATTCTTTTCTTCTATATATATAGCTCTGTGTTTTTAAAAATATTTGTGCTCTTCACCACAAAATCAAGTCTGCATACTAGATCTTCACTTAAAGCATAGGGGGCTCACACCCATGTTTATCGCAGCTTTGTTCACAATAGCAAAGAGTTGGAAGCAATCTAAGTGTCCATCAACAAACGAATGGATAGAGAAGCTGTGGTATATTCACACAATGGAATACTAGGCTGCACTGAAAAACAAGGAACTCATTCAATATTTAAAATGGATGACCCTGCAGGACATTAGGCTGAGTGAAATATCTCAGTCACAAAAGGACAAATATTGCAGAGTGCCACTGTTATAAAAGAGGACTGACACAGGAGTTAGGGGGGAGACTGAGAAAGATGGGATAAATTATGTATACTTCATTTAAACAGATGAAAGAAAAAACTGTTTAAAAGGGATATATGATTAGGTATTACTGTCATGACATGAGTCCAGAACGAAGGCTGCATAGTGGAGTGGACTTAAGGGAAGAGACTGTATAACAATGAAAGAATTTTTCTTTTACTTTTCAAAGAGAAGAGTGTACTGTGGAGGGAGGGATGAGGAGGCAGAAAAGCGCAACAATGAATGAGTGGAAATCCAAAATCTCTGTAAATTTTCATTAATAAAAATTTTTTTAAAAAGCATATGGTGGGAAAGGCAATAGATTCTTCATAAATCCCTGAATATTTAGTTGGACATTCAGAATGTTAAAGTAATATTTTTAATTAATGGGAATTATGTATAACTGAATATTTAGTTATTCAAAGGAAAGAATTATATAATCATTTATAAAGTTTGGAATTTTCAATTTGTAGCACACTTTTTGATTGCTTTTTCCTCCTGAACCTTAAAAGCATTCACTTTCTCTAAAAAACCTTGAAGGCATTCACTTTGCATTTTAAGTGGGAAAGGAGGTATTTTCTCTTTCTCACTTAAAATTTTTATATACAATCAAAGTAAGAATAACCGCCTTTAGAATGTACAAATTTTTTATTGGGAAAAACCACAGACTATTTACTACCTTAAATTTTTAAGACCTCAGTCACTTTTTCTAATATACTGTTAACTAGACAGCATATTATTAAATTTCTTTGATGGTCAAGATAATGGTCCTATTTTATTTAAGTTAAGATGAAAACTAACAGTACCATGTACTTCTAACATTATTTCCAAGTGCTTCCACAATAGGAAAACATTCCTATGTTTAAAGAAATGATGCTTAGAGCTTACTGGTATTATTTAACCAGATAAAGAATGTACTGATTAGCCAAGGACTAGAAAGGGTAAAAAACAAAAGTACAGCCTAGTCCTTCATGAAGAACTGGTGGGACAAAGGTTCAACACTCAACTGTCACCCAAAAGATCAGCTGTTCAAACTCCCAAGCCATTCCAGATCTATCAGAAAAAAAGAGTTGATAATCTGCTCCCGTAAATTTACTCTAGAAAACCATAGAGGGTAGCTCTGCTTTGTTCTGTAGGATCTTTAAGAAACAGAATTGATGTAACAACACGTAATAAATCTTTAATGATTTAGAATGCAGAAATTTCAATAAATGAAGAAATAAATCAGCCTTAATTTTCAGGAAATACTATTTCTTACCTTATTTAATACGTTGCTTACTTCACTAGCAAAATCTCTTGAACATACTTCCAAATGAAAAATTTTGCCACAGTTTGATACACATGCTCCCAGAAGCTAAAAGTATGAAATTAAACGTTAAAAGTTAATGAAAAATAAAGCTCAATGTTGGCACATCATTTTGTGGAAGTGAAAAATGAAATCACTTACAGTCAAAGCTTGCATAGCAACATGAGGATCTTTATGGTTTACCCGCCTCATAATAGACCGAAGACAATCTTTAGGTCTAGAAATAAGAATTAAAACAATCAACCAGTATTACATCCAACACTTTTGCTCTGTTGTTAGGTAATACTTCCCCTTACCTGTATTTAGTAGGCAACAGACTATCATACAATAAGGAGAAGGTAACCTAGCAGAGAGGTTCAATCTTCATCAATTACACATTTCCAAAATTGATAGAAACAAATTCCTTTAAAATTTTTAACCAAGCACTAACAGTCTTGTTTAGCAATCTTAGATTAGCATTTCAGACTAATGCTGACTGGGGCCGGGGGGGAGTGATGCTGAAAATAATACAGTCAGCAGCAAAACCACCACTTCTAATCATGACAGAATAAATGGAAGTTAACTTACTCCTGCTGTAAAAAAATAACTTGGGAAAAGTATTTCTGTTCCATTTGTTCTAAATTCATAACTACTTTAGAACACTAGTCATAGGCAATGCAGAATGATTTACCCCAGGAAAAAAAAAGTAAATAATGATCTGTCCCAACTTTCTAGCTATAAGCATGTGGTGTTAGGGTTTCCTAGACAATGAGTTTGACTTTGCCATGTGAGTAGGCAGAGCTATGTGAATAGAATGTGTTAGCCTATCGACAAAGGGAGTGGGCTGTCTGTCCATTAATCTGAGCAGACTCAGCAGCAGATTCTCAGAATCTCAGTACCAGCAAAGGAATAGCAAGACAATAAAACCCACCCTTCTAGATCAGAGTCTTGCATCAGCCAGACCTCCAAGAACAGCAGCCCTAACAGGCACAGCAGAGAACCAGTGATCTGACATGAGGCAGAGCTGACTTTAGGACTGCTATGTCATGGGACCAGAGCTTAGAGTCTTTTGCCCAAGTCTACTGGAAGACTGGGGTTAGAGGTCAAGGAGGAACCATAACTGGCAGAACTGAGAGATTTGTAACACTGGCTTAGAGCCACGAGGCTGAAGGCTGAGGTGCCTGCTGGGGCATTTCAGAAGCTTTCCTGATTGAGCAATTATATCAAGCTGGATAATAGTGTTTTTTAAAAAACTTACTTTATATTGATTTGCTTACAAAGTTCACATACATTGTTTCATACCATTATTCTATTATTGTTATAAAATCATCACTGAACTACATCCACTAAAGTATAGCCTTTTGATTTCCCTAATATGGTTTTGTGTGGTCTGTGAATTATCACAATGGATTTTGGACCCCGTAGAGCAGTAAGAATGGTGCTGGGATGGGAAGTGTTGGAGATAAGTTTGACCGCATGTGAATCACTTTTGTGTTGTAGCTGTTGTTGACAGGGACAGTTCCTCTTTGTAAAGTTGGTAGAGGTAAGACATGGCTGTCCCCATGCAGTCCTTGTTCTTCTTACAAGGTACTTTCCAGAACTCTAGGCAGGCCTACTGTCTAGAGGCAGTTTCTGAATCTCAGAGCAGGAAATGTGAGTCTCTAAGAAAAATAGTAAGATGAAGAGAAAGAAATGGAAATTCAGAAAGGTGTAAGGGAACTGAAATGTAGAGAGACTTAAAAAAATAAGGGTTCAGATAATGCCACAGGGGTCACCTTAACTCTCTATTAGTACATCTTATTTGCTGTTGCTGTTGAGCAGGTTCTGAGTAATGGTCACCCCAATAGCAGGTTTTCAGAGGCTGTAAGTCACACAGGAAAATATTTCCCATCCTTCTCCTACAGCTGGTGGATCTGAACCCTTTTTTGGGTTGACAGTTTACCACCTTACGCACTAAGCACCAGAGCTCCTTTTTACTGAATATTTTTGCGTGCCATCGAGTCAGAATCACCTCACAGCTGACCCTCCAGCAGGTTTTCAGAGGCAGTAAATCACACAGGAGGAGACTATCCATATTTCTCCACATAACAGCTGATGAATTTGATATGCCACCTGTATAGGACAAACCAGGTCCCTAGTGGCAGAGTGATTAAGCTGCATAGCTGCTAATCAGAAGACTGGAAGCTTGAATCTGCCAACAACTTCATGGGACAAAATATCTACTGTCTTGAAAACACAATGAAGCAGTTCTATACTGTCTAATAAGGTTAACATGAGTCAGAATGGACTTGATACCAGTAGTGTTCAGATCAAGGAATAATAAATAAAAGACAATAATTGAGACAAAGAGGCATATTACATGATGAGCACATGCATTCACCAAGAAAAAAATACCAACAAAAGAACATCAGAATACATAAAGAAAAAAAAATTGAAAGGAAAAGCAATCAACTGGAATGTTCAACAAATGTATTACTATCTGGTATAATTTATAGATGTTGCATGAACCATGTTACTAAGTTTGCCCAACTTTTATATAAACCATAAAACAAATTTTTAGAAAATAAAAACTGTATAATCAGGTCATGTTGTATAAAGCAAAACCATAATAAATTCAGTGAAGTTTCATTCAACTCTTGCTCATGGCTCTTGCTGTGGTGATGAAGGAAGAAGTTCAAGCTGCTTGGAAAGAACTGGCAAAAAAAAAGGCCCCAGGAATTGATGGCATACCAACTGATTTCAACAAACAAATGCTTCCCTAGAAGTGCTCACCAAATTGTGCCAAGCAATCTGAAGGACAATCATCTGGCCAACTGACTGGAAGAGCTCTTCATTTGTCCCCATTTCAAAGAAAGGTGATTGGACAGAGTGTGGAAATTATTGAACAATATCATTAATATCACATGCAAGCAAGATTCTGCTGAAGATGATCCAAAAATGACTGGAACAGCACAACACAGAACTGCCTGAAATGCAGGCTGGATTTAGAAGATGCCGTGGCACTAGGGATATTATAGCTAATGTCAGATGGATCTTGACTGAAAATACCAGAGGAATGTCTATCTGTGTTTCGTTGACTAAGCAAAGGCATTTGACTGTGTGGCTGACTCTGAGAAGAAAGGGAATCTCAGAATACTTGATTGTGCTTATGAGAAAAATATACATGGACCAGGAGGCAGTCATCAGAACAGAGCAAGGAAACACTTGTATCGTTGAAAATTGGGAAGGATGTGTGTCAAGGATGTGTCGTTCTATCTCCATATCTTTCTATCTATATGCAGAATAGATTATTTGGGAGGCCGGGCTTTATGAGAGGTGTGGCATCAGGATTGGAGGTAGACTCATCAATAGTCTGCATTATACAAATGACACAACCCTGCTTGCTGAAACTGAGGAGGAACCTGAAGCACTTGTTACAGAAGGTCAAGGACTGTAGCCTTCAATATGGATTGGAGCTCAATATCAAGAAAACAAAGATTCTCACCACTGGGCTGACTGGCAGCATCATCATAGATGGTGAAGAGACTGAGATTGTTGACAGCTTCAGTTTGCTAGGCTCTACAATCAACACTTTGGTACCAGCAGCCAGGAAACTAAAAGGCGAATTACAAGTCTGCTGTCAGAGACCTCTCCAAAGTACTGAAGAGCAACAATGTCAGTCTGGAGACTAAGGTGTGCCTGATACAGGCCACAGAAGGGAGAGTTGATGCCTTTGAGCTGGGGTGCTGGAGAAAAGTATAGACTATACCATGAGACCAGGCTGTTCCTTGGAGGCAAAGATTCTGAAGCTTCGTCTGACATACTTAGGACATTTTGCAAGGCAGGATCAGTCCTTGGAAAGGGATGTCATGCTTGGGAGGGTGGAGGGACAGCACAGGAGAGGAAGACCCTGGATGAGATAAATTGATTCAGTCACTGGAGAAATGGGAATAGATGTGTTGGAGACAGTAAGACTGGCAAGGGAGAGAAGGGCTTAGGGCTGTTGTACATAGGATCACTATGAGTCACAGGTGACTTGATGGCATATAACAACAACAACAATCATTCAACTCAGAGTGACTGGAACTGCACAACAGAGAACTTTTGTGCAACACAATAAAACAATGCTGTACTTGAGTTCACTATAGCAAGCATGGTGTCCATATATCTCACTGAGGGTTCCTTTTTTGGTGGTCCTCTACACTGCAATGATGATGTCCTTTCCTAGCAACTGGTCTTTCCTGATGACATGTTCAAAATCTTGCCATCCTGCCTCCTAACGAGCATTCTGGTTATATTTCTTCTAAGACTGATTTGTTTAATCTTCTAGAAATCCACAGCATATTTAATATTCTCTGCCAACACCACAGTTTGAATGCATCCTTCTTTTAGGATTCTTTTTTATTATCCAGCTTCCAAGGGCATCTGATGCAACTGAAAAGACTACGGTTTGAGTTTGGCTTGGTCATCAAATTGAGATCTTTGCTTTTTAAGTCTTTAAAGAAGTTCTGCAGTAGATCTGTCCAATGAAATATGTTGTGATTTCTTGACTACTTCTATAAACACTGACTGCTGCTTCGAATAGGAAGAAATTAGTGTCAACTTCGATTTCTTTTTAATTTATCAAGAAGTTGTTTATTATTGGTCTAGTTGCGAGAATTTGTGCTTTAAGGTAAGATTTAATTACTTGGAAGACTATCATATTTAATCTTTATCAGTAAGTACTTCACATCTTCATTTTTAGCAAGTGAAATTGTGTCATCCTCTAATCCCAGATAGTTAATTAGCATTATTCCTATCCTGTTGCATTCCTGTTCACACATTGCAGGGTTTTGGGTGGCGTTTTAAGAGTGTAGATCAAACAAATAAGATGAAGGGATAGAATCTTGCTGCAACCATGCAATCTCCTTCACCTTTTAGAGCAACTTCTTCATCCATGTATTTTATACAAGCAAAATTAAGTGTTCTACAATTCTGAATCTTCATCATTTGTTATGATCCACACACTGACTATTTTATCTGTTTATCATACTGTAGGGACTTACAAATTGCTATCCACGACAGCAAAAGTTAGCCACCAGTATTTAAAATATCAACAGGGCTACTCATGGTAGAGAAGTTACAATAGAGCTTCCGAAGAATAGGAAGAAGAGCCTAGAGATCCACTTCTGAAAATCGGCCAATGAAAAATAATTAATCATTTTCTGTATAGATGTGTGCCATGTACTTTATAAGGCAGCAAAAAGGAATAGCACCTTTAATAAAGTTATAACTTCTACTGTCTTCTTCTACACAACAGATGGAAGGCCAGCTTCTCAGGAATGCACACAGCTACTCTGAGAGCTCTGGTGGCCTAGAGGCTAAGGAGTTGCACTGCTGACCCAAAGGCAGGCAGTTCAAAACCACCAGCTGCTCTGCAGGACAAATATGGGCAATCTCCTCCCATACAATTTATAAGCTCTGAAAACCTGCTGGATGGTTTAAGTTGAGATTTGAATTCAAGCCATGAGTTGATTCTGAGACACATAACTACATCACTTTGGTATATGTCAGCTCTGATGGCATAATTCGATTATGTTAACTACACCGTAAGTCTCTAGGAAAACAGAGCTTTAAGAGAAAACTTCTCTAATTCTTTCTATTCCCGTTCCCCTCATTCAGTTTCTCTGATGTCATAATTATATAAAAATGATAATTAAGTGTGAACTCTTAATCTTTAGCGAGAAACAGTGGAATGTCATTTTTTCTTTAAAATATAAACTGCAGAACATGACATATTTAAGGTAAATCTGAAAAGAACACCTTTTATAAAAAATTTTATTGGCACTTTTTCTTTTGATCTAGAAATAATTTTATTATTCTCATTTGTTTACCTTATTGAAGGTACTGAGAAAGTGAGAGTCTACCAATTATAGTGTTATACATATATATAACAGTGGTAAGGGATATTGACCCTTATGATTAATTTCATTTTGTAAGTAATACCAGCAGGGTGAGTCACCTTGCCAATTCAAATTACAATAGAACAAAAAAATAAATAAAACCCCAATAACCATAAATAATTAATATTTGTCCATTACCTTCTAGGCAATAAGTGATACACATAGAGTATAGGAGTAATGCTAAGATTAAGAAGATCGGGATTCTGTTTTGTATCATCTACATATGTGGTATCACTCAAAATGTCTTTCTTAGCTACGGATTAGATGTTTCTTTTGTGCTAAAGTATTTATTGCATTAAGAGAGAGGATTAGGATGGGCTACAAACCCCATCCTACTAGAGGCTTATAGAAACTGATGGGACCTCCATGCTAGTTCTCTTTTTAGGACACCTGCCTTCAACTGATAGTCTACAATGCTCACCAGTCCCTGAAAAACCAGCCTGCATACCTACAGTCATATGAGTCATTCCTCTGATGTGTCTTGAATCTTTGGGAGAACTTCCAGTGAACCACCAAAACTAAGGGACACAGAAGAGCTAATGAACTAAATAAAGGAGTGGCTGTTGATATCAGAAATCATGAAGTTGAAAAGATTTAAATTAAACTAGTCCCTATAGTTCTCAGCTGAATTAAACTTAAGTTTCTATAGTTCTCAGCTAAGTTAATTTTTAAAGCCCCACACCCAGGTATCCAGGGCAACAGTATTTCAAGAATAGCTAGCAGAAAGGCAGAACAAACAAGCTCAACTGATAACCCATGTGCCTTTGTTTCCCGACTGATAACCAATGTAT
>NW_006399889.1:7411549-7424688 GCF_000299155.1 Elephantulus edwardii | reverse complement strand
TTTCCATTAATTCATTGTTGCACATTTTCCTCCCTGCCCCCCACCCCCCAGTGTGCTTTTTCTTTGGGAAAAAAGTTCTTTCAAAATAAAAACTATTAATCAAGTCAGATATATTTTTAAAAAGTAAGAGAGAGCAATTCTTCATGACCACTAAATCAGTTAATACATTTTGTTAGCCATTTATATACGTGCAGAAAATGCATGATAACTACTAAACTGTTAATATGAAAAATTATCAAATAATATCATTAAGAGAATGGGCCAAGTAAAATCTTACATAAGATTATTTTTAAATGCTAGACAGTACACTGATAGAGAACTACGAGAGATTCACTTGGATTTAGAAGATGTTGTGGCACAAGGAGTATCACTGCTAATGTCAGACGGATTTTTGCTGACAGGGAGGAGTACCAGAAGGACACATATTGACGTTTAATCAACTATGCAAAGATATTTGTGTAGATCACAACAAAATACGAATAACACTGAGAAGCACTGAATCCACAGAATACATTACATGGTGCTCATGTAAAACCTACACATAGCTCAGGAAGTTACTGTCTGAACAAAGCCAGGAAACCTGTATGGTTTAAAATCAAGAAAGGTGTGTGTGAGGACTATATCCCTTCTTCATACTAGTTTAATCTCTTTGCCAAAACAAATCATTCAAGAAACTGGACTTTATGAAGAGGATTAGAGAAAGATTCATCAACCACCTGATGATGCAGATGACACATCCCTGCTTGCTCAAAGTGCAGAAGACTTAGAAGCACTTGCTACAGAAGATCCAAGATTACTGCCTTCAGTTATGGATTACATCTCAATATCAAGAAAATGATATAAGAGGCAGCATCATGACAAAAGGGGAAAAGATATAAATTGTCAATGATTTCATCTTACTTGCATCCACAATCAACAACCTTAATACCAGCAGTCAGGCATTCAAAAAGTATGTTGCACTAGGAAAGTGTGGAGTCAGGGACTTCTCCAAAGTACTAAAGAGCAAGGCTGTCAGTTAAAAGATTAAGGTGTGCCTGGTCCAAGCTTTGGTTTTTTTTCAATTACCTGTTAAGAATATGAAAGTTGGACAGTGAATAAAGATGACTGAAGATTGAATGCCTTTAAGTTGTGGTGCTGGAGAAAAGCACTGAATACACCACGGACTGCCAAAAGAATAAATGTGTCCTAGACTAAGGACCGCCAGGATAATCCTTGGCTGGTGAAGGATGGTGAGACATCATCATACTTACTTTGGGCATGTTTCTAGGATAGGCCATTGTTTGGAAAAAGAAGACATTCTTGGAAAAGTAGAAAATCAGCAAAGGAGGGATACTTACCAAAACTCAGATACTCAATCAGAGACTGTTAACAATGGGCTCTAACACGGCAGAGATAATGAGTATGGCGGGACAGGATAGGGCAAGGTTCAGATCTGTTTCCAACAGGGTTGCTACAAGTTGTATTTGATTTGATGGCACCTGACAACAATATGTTCAGACAGACAGAGCTTTTTCATCAAAGAATTTTTATATAAAAATAGATATTTAATATCTCTTAATAAATATTAAAGAAATAAAATAAGGGAATCATTAAGTTGTATTTTGCCATTTAAGTTCTCAAGGACCAGAACTGACACCTTTGAGTCGTGGTGTTGGAGAAGAGCACTGAACATCCACTGGATGGCCCAGGGAACAAACATGTATGTCTTGGAGAGCGTGTAGCCAGAACACTCTTTGGAGGCAAAGATGTTGAGGATTCGCCTCACATACTTCAGGCAGGTAGCTAGGTAGGTCTAGTCCTTGGAGAGAGGGACATGATGCTAGGAAAGGTAGAGGGTCAGTAAAGAAGCAGAAGACCCCTGACCAGGTGGATTGACATGGTGACTATGCAATGGGCTCTAATGTGTCAGGAGGTGGGTGGATGGCCCAGTGTAGGACAGGATTCAGATCTGTTATTCTATAGTGTCGCTATGAGTCATACTTGACTCAACAGCACTCAACAACAAGGTAAAAGCCAGCTAGAAAGATCTACCATGTGACATGAGCCCAAACTCCAGGGACAAGGGTTGCTTTTGTTGTGCACTGAGTTGGAACCAACTCATAGCTGACCCTCCAGTGATTTTTCAGAGGCAGTAAACTGTATGTGAGGAGACTGTTTTGTGGAGCAATTGGTGGATCTGAACCATGTACCTTTGAGACAGCAGGGCAGCTTCTTGCCACTAGAAATAAGGACAACGACTGGTTCAGTCATGTCTACATAAATAGATTACAGTATGAAAACTCCAAACATGGAAGCTCCATGAACATCCTGGCTGATATTAGATACTGATGTACCCAGCGGGATTTCTCAAGATCTTACCCTGTATATCCCTTTATTTGTATAATTTTTCATATAATAAAACTGAAAACACAAAACCAGTGCTCTCCTGAGTTCTATGTATCACACTAGCAAATTATCAAACCAGAGAGAATGACGGAAATCCCTCAATCTGTAGGTAATCGAAGTGTGGTACGCCTAGAGACTCCCAAATTTATGGCTAACATTCTGATGGGTAGTTGGAACCTCCAAATTTACTGCAAAGTTTGAAGCTAGTTATCTGAAGTCCTGGACAAATGTTTCAGTCTGTAGAACAGTGCCTTTTAATTTATGACATCAGATCTGGTTCTGATAGATACAATAAAGAGAGGAAATACAGCAGCTACAGTTTATGTCAGAAGATATTTTGAGTTGTTGTTATATATTGAGAAAAGCACCTATAGAAAGATATGCCAAACAGGTGATTGTCAGAACAGAACTGAGACCTCTCCTCCATATTTCCATTCAAGGAGAAAGGTCTATCCCTTTAGGGATGTAACTTTCTCATTAATCTATCTTTACTTTTTTACCTTCAAAAGAACAGAACTGAACACATTCATACACCTAAAAGGACTCTGTGGCAGATAACATATCTAAAAGTAACCACAAACAACTTCCTTCCCAAATTCTCTTCTATGATCTGATCCCAGCACTTCCCCATGAAGTCTAAAAACCCTTCCTCTTCACTCTGGGCTGATTTCAGTAACTCAGTTGATTAACAGAATGTAGTGCAAGTGACACTCTAGACTTGCAAAACTAGTTCATATAATAAACTCATTGCTGTCAAGTCAGAACCAACTCATAGCTCATCTTCCAGCAGGTTTCTAGAGGCTGAAAAATCTCACTGTCCATCTTTCTCCCAAGGAGAAGCGAGTGAATTTGAAACACTTGCCTTTGGGTTGGCAGCACAACTCCTGATCCAATAGGCCACCAGAGTCATGTAGAAGCCAAATCAGTTTCTTGAGACAATTATTTCTAGGATGCTCCCTCTAGGAGCCCAACCATCATGCTGTAAGAAACTAAAGCTACATATGAAAGCCATGAGAAAGTATTTCCAATGACAGCCCCTGCTAAGATTTCAGCTGAGTATGAGTATCAAATGCCAACCATGTTGAGCATCTATCCCATACCAGCATTCAGATAACGGAATTCTTATAATCCATTCCTACCTAATGCCACTTCATGAAATGTCACACAAGAGCTGTGCAGCTATTCATTCATTAACTATATAACAATAAAACAGCTGTATTTGAGAAGGCTAACTATATAAAAATTGATAATTAGAACAGCTTATAATAAAGCATGCCAAACAAATGCTAGCTTTGAAGAGGTATGGTGATGTAGAAGAGTACTGAACATACCATGGACTGCCAAGAGAACAAACAAATCTGTCCTAGAGAGGGTGAAACCAAGTTTCTCCTTGGTGGCTAGGATTTTGAAGCTGTTTCACATACTTTGGGCATAATGCCAGGAGGGACCAGTCCTTGGAGAAGGACATCATGCTTGGAAGGATAGAAGGACAGTGTGGGAGAGGAAGACCCCGGATGAGATAGACTGACACAGTAATTAGCGTAATGGGAAGTAGTAGGTGTGTCAGAGCCAATGAGACTAGCAGTCAGTGAGGATAGAGCAGACTTCATAGCTGTTGTACATAGGGTAGCTATGAGTTGCGTGTAACTCCATGCATGGCAAAAAACACTGTTCAGAATTGCCTCAAGCTTCTTTTCACTCTTGAATATTTAATAAAAAAGAAAATTTAGTTCTCTTAAGCTGAAGGAGTTGAAAAACATATTCAAGCCAAGGGTGGCAATACTTAAAGATAGTCTGAGTATAATGCTGAATGATCCAGGAAGCATAAAAAGAAGGTGGAAGGAGTACACAGAGTCACTGTATCAGAAGGAATTGGCTGACAGAGAGGAATTTCATGAAATAACATATGAGCAAGAGCCTATGGTGATGAAGGAGGAAGTTCAAGTTACTCTGAAGGAATTGGCAAAAAACAAGACTCCAGGAGTTGACAGCATACCAACTGATTTATTTCAACAAACAGACGCTGCCCTGGATGTACTCACTAAGTTGTGCTAGGAAATCTGGAGGACAACAACCAGCTGGCCAACATTCCAAAGGAAGGTGACCCAAGAGAGTGTGGAAATTATAAAATAATATCATTGATATCACATACAAGGAAGATTTTGCTGAAAATTATCCAAAAACGTTTAGAACAATATGTCAACAGAGAACTACCAGATGTGCAGGCTGAATTTAGAAGAGGTCTTGGTCCTATGGATATTATAGCTAATGTTAGATGGATATTGGTAGAAAGCAGGGAATACCAGAAGAATGTCTATCCGTGCTTCATTGACTATGCAAAGACTTTTGACTGTGTGGATCACAACAAGCTATGGCTGAGAAGAATGGGAATCCCAGAACATTTGATTGTGCTAATGAGAAACCTATACTTGTACCAAGAGGCAGTCGTCAGAGCAGAGCACGGAGACACTGGATGGTTCAAAATTCAGAAGGGGGTCCATCAGGGACGTATTTTGTCTCGATACCTTTTCAATCTGTATGCAGAACAGATCATCTGAGACGCTGGGCTGTATGAGGAATGTGGCATCAGCATTGGTGGAAGAATCATCAACAACCTGCGTCATGTGGATGACACACCCTGCTTGCTAAAACTGAGGAGGACCTGAAGCACTTGATGCAGAAGGTCAAGGACTGCAGTGAGTGGAGTGGTGGGAATGAATGCGTCTAAGACGGCGAGGTTGGCACAGGATAAAACAGTGTTTAGGGCTCTTGTACACAGGGTCGCTATGAGTCGCAAGCAACTCAATGGCACATAACAACAATATATACTTTTAACAAATCAGCTTAAAGTTTCTATTTGAAAGACAGAAATTTTTAGAAATCAAGCCTATAAAGTCTCTACATGTAATCTCCTCACAGCTAACTCTCCTCAAAAGCATTTATGCTCTCTGCCCTCCACTGTGCTCTCTGTATTTTCTCAGTCTGTTTTATGCCATAAAAGCTTAGTCCTCTTTAAGTCACAGCTTAAATAGAGAAACTTTTTCTGAGATAATCACAGTGTCCCTTCAACTGTTCTCCTACATTAAGATGAACCCAGAATATCTGGTATTCTAACTGGAGACTTAAGTGTCAAACTGAACTTGCCAGACAGTAATAGCAAAAAAAAAAGAGACTCTACAAGAAGTGGAGAATCAAGCACACATCTATTTGGGTCAAAGATTACTGCATAAGTCAGAGTAGGGCTTAGAAAAAAGCAGTAACAGCACAGAACCAGAGACTAACATGAGACAGAGCAGATCAGAGACTTCCTTTCATGAAGCTGGAGCAGGGGCTTTAGTCAAAGATTCCTGGAAGAGAACACCATAACTGCCAGGACTAAAAGCTTTTTAACACGGACCCAAAGTCAAGAGGTTAAGTCAGGGGGCCTACACCAGGGAAACTACCCTGACTGAAGAACTGTATCCAGCATCCAATCTGAACTGTAGACTGTAAACTTCCCAATAAAACCCATAATCAGGGGTTGGAGTGGGAGGAGGGCAGGGACTGCAAAACAAGTTAACCCTTACAGAGCACTACTTTGTGGGAAGTGCTGTGGTGAAAACTTTGTAAGTACATAGTTTGGTCTATACTCATAACTACAACACAATAAAGCTTCTGTACTTATCATTGATGCCCCTGTTGTTTGTTTGCAGGATAAGTTGGTTGTTTTTTTTAATTGCTTATCTCTTTGTATTAATGAATACTAAATCAAAAGTTATAATGCTCATCTTTGGTTCCTCGTTCACTGGATATGACCTCTGAAATATGAGAGAAAGTAAAAATGATTCAGTAACTGCTGGCAATGTTATTGTTAGACATGTTCTTTCTCAACTAAATATAAGAAATGCTATTTATCACTGTTGGACTTTAATTAGTGTTGACAATAACAGAGTAGTATATATTATAAAGTTAATTATCAACTTCTACGTATCTTTCCTTGAATTTGCTTTCTAACTTGAAAATGTACATATCTTACAGAATTTATTTCTTAGACATACACAAAGACTGTACTAAGAAAAATGGCCAGTAAGTATTGAGAAGAGCAGAGGATATAACAAAGAGGATGATGCTAGTAAACGCAAGTGCCGAAGTTTTAAAATATATGCTAAAATACAATCTGTATGTGTAACTAGAATAGACAATGGTTTGTTTCAATTATCTAAACTGTTGCTGTCTGTCAATCAGCCATTTCCAATCCATATAAACTACACGTTACAGAGTCGAAGTGCTCCACAAGGTTTTCTTGGTTATAAATTTAATAGAAAGCAGCCTGGGCGGTGTGATGTTATAAACTAAGCTATTGGTATAAAAGTCAGTGATTTAAATTCACCTTCTCTGCCAAAGAAAGACTTCGCAATCTGCATTCATAAAGCTACATCCAAGAAAATACATGAGGCAATTTCACTGTTTACAAAGAGTAGTGGAGTCTATAATCAACTCAACAAAACCTAACCACAATAACAAGCAGGAGACAGAACAGCAGGCTTTCCAGTCCACAGAGGGAGAAAGCTGGTGGGTTGCAGTCTTATAATATTCCTTACATATGTTATTTATTATATCCCTTACATAGGTTGTTGTTGTCTGCTGTTAAATGAGTTCACCACTCAAGGGACTCTATGTCTGCATAGAAGAACTGCTCCATATGATTCTTTCAGCTATAATCTTAACAGAAGCAGAGAGAACCCGATCCTTCTCCTACAGTACCTTTAAGTAACTTTGAACTGTCAGTCTTCAGTTGTACAAGCCCACTGCAAAATGCCTGTGCCACCAGGTTCCTGTCCTTAACAAATTCTAAATGAATCCTATTTCTCATTGTAAACTGGGAAAATCTAAAGTACCTAGAACCACTGGGATTAAATAAAAGATGCATAAAAGTACTTATATTAGACCTTGTACATAATAAGCAATCAATAAATAATGGCTCTAGTTGAGTAATCTGCAGAACAAACTGCTTCTAACCCAAAGGACATGCCTCTATAGTGGTTTCCTCTGCAGGAAAATATGAGCAATCTCCTCCTATGCAATATAGAGCCTTATAAACCTAATGGAGAATCAAGCTATGAGTCCATTCTGATTTTATGGCAATGACTAAGGAGGGAGTACTATTTTTTTTTCTTTAAAAAAAAAAAAAAAGACACAAAGGGGCCAGGCTATTCTTCTCTATATTGTTCCAATTTTAGTATATGTGATGATGAAGAGAGCACAAAAGGAGTACTCTTTAATATTGAGAAATGTTTTCAATCTGTTATGCGTAAGGCTGTCATGAGTGGAACACCTAACAACTGGCAACTATTGATGGCAACAAACAATAACAATTATTCTTAAAAAGGACAGCACAAATCTTAGAGAACAATCATGTAATTTTAAATTGTTATTATAAATAATACAGGCATTTCATAGCCTATCTCAACATATAAATAATCAAAACTAAGAAAAAAAAGATATTTATCCTGTAAAGTTATGTTAAAAAAAATTACCATTGTCATTCTGAAAGCTTGCCTGATTTCTAAACAAGCAGAGACTTTTCAGCTCATCGTATGACCCAACGAGCTGGGCATTCTTTTGTAGTTACTCATATGCTGGAAGAAAATACTAAAAATCATGTGAATATATTGAGAAGTCAGAAAAAGTTTCTAGACATTTTTAAAGTTCAGCATATTAAGACATTTCAGGCTTTAAAGAATGTTCAACTAAAATGTATATAATATAGGAATTTCCTCTAAGTTTTCTGAGATTGGTACAAATGTGTTACTATTTTGCTAAATTATTATTATGTCAAATGGTCTATAAGCCACTAGTCAAAACTGAATTCAGACTAGAAAATTATTTCTAAATTTTGTGAAGTTGACAACCACAATTTACCAACTGTTATTAAAAGAAGTCTATTTCTAAGATCTACAGGATATTTTTGAAAAAATAACAAATGCAGAAGGACATTATGGTATTATTACTTCTTTCATAAGAATGGAGTGAGAAATATATTTATAATTGCGTAAAGAAACAATGAAAAGATAACAAAACAAATAAATAAAAGTGGTTACCTAAAGGGGATGGAAGTGGGAATGCACCTTTAAAGATTACTTTCATTTTCAAGCCAAGTGACTATATCACTTATTTTTAAAGTAAAAAAAAATAACATTTTACATAAACATGTGTACTTCTTTAGGTAAACAAAAATATACACGCGTACACACTTATGGTTTGAAAAACAGGACAACAAGGCTTTGGCTTTCTAAAGAGAAAAAATACAGGAGCTTTTTTTTTCAAAATATCACTAGAATCATATTTCTGGGTCACAGTTCTGAATGAATAAAATTTTACAAAAATTACTTTTCGGTTTCCATAAAGCTTGAGGCTATTTTCTAAACTACAGTTCTAAAGTCAGTAACTCTTTAGAAAAGGGAAAAAAGTGGGTATTTTTGGTTTGATTTTTTTAAGAGGTTTTTTTAAAAACAATTTTCTCAGGAAGCAAAATATTTTAAAAAAGAAGTTTTTAAGTTTTACTTGTATACTAAGTAATTCAGTGATATACCACTGATTAAAAATCATTTTGATTTAGGGGAGGAAAACCCCATGGAAAGTAATATGCTTTTCCTACAGTTTTTTACACTATTTCTAAAACTGCCCTCTCAAGTAATCTCTGTACTTTGATAAAAATTTCAATTTACAACAAACACCATCAATATTTTTTTGAATTGTCAAGACTATTCACTAGTATATAAACAGATAAAAATCCACTAATAGTGGAAACTATTGAACATTGTCAATAATAGCCTATGTAAGCAAATTACTAAAGATTATTCAAAAAACAGTCAGAACAGTACATCAAGAGAGAATTATCAGACATTCAGGCTAGATTTAGGAGAAGGTGCAGCACAAGGGGCATCACTGTTGATGTCAGACAAATCTTAGCTGAAAACAGAGAATACCAGAAGGATGTCTATTTGTGTTTTATAAGCTATGCAAAGGCATCTGACTTTGTCTCATAACAAATTATGTCTAACATTGAGAGTGGAAATCCCCTTACAGTACTCTTGCAAAATCTATACCTACACCAAGATAACCTTGTCCAAACAGAGTAAGGAAATCCTGCAAGGTAAAAAATAAAAACAAATGTTCATCAGGTATCTATCCTTTCTCCATATCTACTCATTCTGTATGATGAACAAATCAAAAGAGAAGCTAAACTTTATGAAGAAGACTGTGACATCATGTTATCATGCTTGGAGGAAGCCTAATCAACAACCTGCATCAAACAGATGATACTTGCTGAAACCTGAGGTGCTTGCTCTGAGTTAATAAACTATTAACATGTGAATAAACAACAGAATAGGGAAGAAGAGTTACTAAGAAATATGTCTGGTATGCTAATGTAGAGAAAAACAAATTGATCTCCACATTTTCATTATTCATTAATGCAGAATTTTAGATAGAATACAAATTTGCTTTTTAACTAAAAGAAAAATTCTAATAATTCAAGCAACTTACCAAATTATGGTGAAGAATTCAAAGTGAAGAATACTAAAGATAAAAAGAAAACCAGTAGAATGAAGAGGGGGGAATTTTACAAATGGTATGTTAGATAAAATTTTCTTACCTCTCAAATATACAGGGATGGATCTATGTTGATATCTAGTCCTCAACAGACAAACTGTCAGAAAACAGGACTTTATATTTTTAAACTTGGAAGTTAGATTGGACTCTTGGAGTGAATTTCATGTGTGTTTACTGTCTAACAGAGTAGCTGTAACTGTTTACAGGAATGACATGAGCTGATCCTAGAATCTGTCTTTCTGATACAAAGCACAAGTAGATATAGAGGACTAAGAGGCTCATGTGTACCCTTCAAGTGTGGGTATAATGAGAACTTTCTTCAAATAAACTCCAAAGGGAAAAAAACAAAACAAAACAAACAAACAAAAACAACAAAAATCAAAACAACAACCAAACAGGACCTTAACCATAAGAAAGGAGAGTTGTACCCATTTAATGGTGTGCCAGGCACTGTTTTAAATAAAGACATTAATAACCTTGTACAATAATAACCTCTATGAAGTGGACGTTGTTGCTGTTGTGTACCATCAAGTTGGAATCAACCCACAGCTGACCCTTCAGCAGGTTTTCAGAGGCAGTCAACCACAGAGGAGGCTGCCCATCCTTCTCCTATGGTTCTCCCACAGAGCTGCTGGTGGACTTCATGTGCCTTCCAGATTGCAGCATAGCTTCTTGCCACCAAACCACTCACTGGAGCACACTATGAATACTGTTTTTATTCTTAGGTAATAAACTAAGTAGAAAACTAAGGACCTAGAAAGGTATTCTCCACTGATACAGCTAAGCAGTTACAGAGAACTTATACCCAAGAAGTCTCATTCCAGAATACATGCTCTCAGTCACTAATCTGTACTCTTTCTTCCCATATACAACAAAACTCAGATCTTTCATTTTACAAATCTAAATTTATGAGACACAAATAACTATCGTACAAGAAAGAACATGAGTAAGAATGGTTCTGAGATTCAACGGATGATGGTATTATTTTCTCTGATTAACTGTTTGTAGAAGAATGATATCTCAATTGAATCTGGAAGAATATGAAATACTGAAGAAAGGGAAAGAAAAACATTACACACATTTTATTTAAATGATCAAAGACAGTCATTTAAATAGGAATGTACCAGCAACACAAATACTTGAAAAGAATTTTATGTAAAAGAGAAGTAAATAAAAAAATAAAGCCACTCCTCTTCTATGAACCTTCACAGGTTCTAAAGGCCATGGTGTTATATGGGGGGAAAAAAATATTAAAAAATCAGCATTATGTGAAAATGGAAGAAGTCCCTCATTTGTACTACGAACATCCCACCAGACTCCCGCTGAGATCACCTGTCACTGTCCCTGCCCTGATATCACCTCAGGTGACCCTTGTTCCTTTGCTTTTCTTTGCTCTTCTGGCCTCACCATATTTTCAGGAGGGATGACCCTACCTCATGCCCTTAATGACTTCACATGTCCTTGGTGGCTTTGTCAGGGGCAGACTGTTCCCTATTCACAGACGAGAAGGTCTGGGTAGTGAAGGTGGGATACACATTTCCCACTGGATCCCACCTTTACCTCTTACCCAAGCATCTCCCAGCTCTCAATGGACAGTACTTTCAACGGATAGTACCCATTGCCATTGAGTTGGAACTGGCTCATGACTGAATCTTCAGTGGGATTTCTGAGGCTAAATACTACCCAGAAGGAAACTGCCCATCTTTGTCCCATGGAGAGACCAGTGGATTCGAACCACTAGAGAAGCACTGTCACTGGATGAACAGCAGAACTCTTTACAAACTGCACCCCCAGAGCTCCCCGTCTCTCTGAATTATCACTGATAAATTAGGTAGAATACTGACAATGTGTTTACAAGAAAAATGTTTTTTAAAAATCCCATCGAACTTGGTGACTAAGAAATTACTTATAACTCTGAGGAGGAGAAAAGTCAGTTATCAGAAAGTCAAGTGGACAGGAATGAACAATCAAAAATCAACATTTTACCATTCATGTTACACTAACTGGTTATAAGGAATAACCTAAATGGCATTATATTTCAAATCATTCTCTTTTTAGACTAAATTTCAAATATAAGATGCTTTACTTTCTTCCTTGTTTACGGTTATAAAAAGGGAAGGCTGAATAAGAATTCCTTAAAACACACTTACCCAGTGCGAGACTGACCAACTTTATCACAAATATCCAAGATGAGGCCCCAGTCCTCAGCAGTATTCATCTCACTGGTTGCCTTCTCTAAAAATTGCAAAAAAAAAATCATAAAAAACATTATGCAATAAATCTTTTAAAAGTTCGTAATCATACTCAGATTAATAAACTGTACTAAATTCAAATATTAATAATCAATCAGAATGTTGCTTGCTAGCTCCCATACGCTAGCTCCATGCACAAACAAAATGCTGCCTGACCCTGTGTGATCTCCCTGGAAAAACATGGCTGAAATTGTTATGATCCATACCACTTTCACTGGCTGATTTTCTAATGTAGATCTCAAAGGTCTTTCTTTCTAATCTCTCTGAGTCTTAAAAATTTTGCTAAAACCTGTTCTGCATCATAGCAATGAGCAAGCTTCCATTAACAGATGAAGGTTAGCTTTACATCCATGAGGGGAGCTGGCCAGGGATGAATCCAGGTTTCCTACATGGAAGGTAAAAAATCTACCACTGAAAGAATTGCACAGTCTGATTACAAATGACCAATGCCAATTATGAGAAGGAAGCAAAAATTTTAAGTTGGTTTGATTAGACACTGTAACCACTTGAACCAATTTTAATTAATGCTGTTAAATAAAATGTCTATGAATGAGTGGATGAAATACAATAGTAAATTTATACTCACATTAAAAATAACAAAAGGGAGATGCCCTTCTTCTCTAACAATTCCTTTCTCAAAAATACTGTAGGTGGTTTTTGCTTATAACAAATTAAGTCTGATTTTTCTACATTTACAAAAACATGAACATACAGGTATGTACATGAAGGAGAGGTCTGGTGGCACACAGTCTACCGGGATTTATGCTGATAACCCAAAAGTCACACCTCTCTGGAGGCTCAAATTCACCAGCAGCACTACAGGAGAAAATCTCTTCCCATGCGATATACAGACTCAGAAATTCACTACAGGGTTAGTTTCAATTTTATGGCAATGAATAAGACACCCTC
>NW_006399889.1:7402778-7406931 GCF_000299155.1 Elephantulus edwardii | reverse complement strand
ACATTCGGATGGCGGGGAAGAAGAACAAACTGGGGAGGAGGGTAGAGAGTGGTGCAGCAATGAAGGAATGAAAACCCAAAATCCCTGTAAATGTTCATTAAAACTAATAAAATTTAATAAAATAAAA
This sequence comes from Elephantulus edwardii, assembly GCF_000299155.1. Classification (NCBI taxonomy): domain Eukaryota; kingdom Metazoa; phylum Chordata; class Mammalia; order Macroscelidea; family Macroscelididae; genus Elephantulus; species Elephantulus edwardii. The sequence continues at coordinate 7,406,804 of NW_006399889.1, read as the reverse complement.
AAAAAACCTTAACTGAAAAACATTCTGCAAGATACAGACGTTTAAAGCAAGTCCAGGTAAACATTTTGTTACAGGGCAATATAATCGTGCTCCTGCCAGTTCTTCCAGAATTGTCCCACCACCAGATGCTACCCCAGCTGTTCCCCCCAGGCTCTCTGCACGAACCCCTCAAGGAGTTCTTTCAATATCCAGACACTAAGCTCAAGGCCTATTTCATGCTCTCTCCAAGTCCCTTCCTAAGAGGATGCGCTAAGTCGCCTACATTTTCAAACTCCTAAGGGAGGAGTCTTGGGAAAGAGAAAGGCCGTGGCCCTGACCAGGAGGAGTCCAAAATATATATGCCAAGAGTCAGATGAATGGAGTAGTGGGGGATGGAGAGGGAGTAGCAAAAACACTTACCAACATCCTGATCGAAGGGATTGGTGGCAAAGAGAGGCATCTCCACTGCGTGTCGAGGTGTCCCCAAGGACTCCCCTCGACACTACAGAAGTCAGCGCGTGAAGTCGAAAGAAGACTCTGCAGAGACAAAAACAGTAGCAGCAGCGGTCTCGGCACGGTCCGCCACAGAGCCCTCCCGCGCCCACCCCCAGCAACCGCGGCGGCGGTACCAGCAAAGGAGCAGCGAAGGCCCCGCGCGTGGAGCACGCCGGGATTCCGAGTGACCTCAGCGCTGCCTGCCCAGAACCGGCCCCGCCAGAACAGGCTCAGTCAAAGCTCCCCCTCCGCCTCACTTCCCCGCTCATGAGTCACACAAGACAGTGGGAGGAACGTCTGTGTTTTCTGTTTTTCTCTTAGTTGGGATTCTCTGGAGGGCGGGGTCCTCCAGGCACGCTGAAGCCGACTAGCGCCCCGGGGAGTGAATCAGGCTGAAAGGAAAAAAAGAGGATGCGCTTTGCTTTAAGGCTGCTGCTTTTCAACGCTCGCTGTCAGTTGTCACCACCATACAGACAGCCCCTATGAAGGAAGAGCATGGCAATGCCTTCAGGTTGGATCTTTAAGTAAACTTCTTAGGAGTTCAAGTCGCTGTTGGAGACGGCGTGAAATGAGTTTGGAGGCAGTCATGTGAGCTGAATGGATTGGTTGCGATCTCTACAGAGTGTCTGGCGCGGGACTCCTTAGGAGAGGTGAGGTAACGCTGGCACCTTCCCCTGAGTCCCTGCAGGCCCGTCAGAACTTATGTCGACAGCACTTCTAGTAAGGCGCCTGCATCTCCTGGCACCTAACCGTGCCGTCATTAAGCAGTTGTGAATTTTAGAAACGAAGTCACAACTCAAGAATTTCCACGATTCCCCGCCCCACTCCACCCCTTGGTAAATTAAGCAAAATTAGAACTAGAAAATAGTGATTTCCAGCAATTTTAAATGTTTAACAATTTTATGTTTATTTAATAAAAATAACCTATTTGAGCCTGAATTTTAAGGTGCATTTAGTAGAGATTTTGTTTCTCACTTGAGATGGGTTTCATAAGAACATCTCCCGTGTAAACTGAAAATATGTAAATTATACCCAAATTGTTGTTGTGTACCATCCAGTCGGAACATATCCATAGCTGACCCTCCAACTGCTTTTCAGAGGCAGTTAACCACTTGGGAGGAGACTGCCCATCTTTCTCCCATGGAGCAGCTAGTGGACCTGAGCCGCGTGACTCAGGAATTGCAGTACAGATTCTTACCAATAGGCCTCCAAAGCTCACTCACTACATTGTTGTGGTGGTCATGTGCTGGCAAGTAGCCTGAGACTCCTAGCAACCCAGCATACAACCCTATCCCTGAGCCAGTCACACCTAATCCCATCACCCCAGTTATCGTGTCAGTCCATCTGATCCCAGAGGAAAAGCTCCCTATACCCAAGTTATTCGCCTTTAAATATTCCATATATGTATAACTGTTTGCCACACATCAACAAGAAAACCATTAACTTCGTGTACAAAGATTGGAGTCTCTGAATGATACAAATGGCTTACTCTCAGTTGTTAAACAAAAGGTTTGAATCCATCCAGAAGTGCCTTGGAAGAAAGGATTTGCAGTCGGCTTCAAAAAAAATCAGGATTTTAAAAACTATCAAGCAGGGTTCCATTCTGATACATGTAGAGTAGCAGTAAATGGGAATCAACTCCACAGTTACTGCTTGTACAAAGACTACTTACAAAAACTCACTAAAGATGACTTCTCACTTCTACAAGTGAAGAAATGCAAATGAAATAGCATTTGGTTCACTATACAGTAGTTAAAGCTTTTGATTTTTTAAAAATACCACTCAAAAAGAATTATGCTGCTCTGATAGGGGCGGGAACTCATACACATATTGTTGATTGGCATGTAAATTATTACAATCTCCCAAAAGGAAGTATTTGAACATCTGTGACAAGCTTTTAAAAATGCAAATAACCTTAAGCCCAGAAGTTCCTCTCGGAATGTCCATTGAAAGTGTGCTGCTAACTCCAGGGATACTGGTTTCCAGAGGTTTAGGATCTACGGTGGTTTTAAGGGAGAAAAGCAAGCAGTCTCCTCCATCATGATTCACAGCCGTAGAAGCCTGATGGAGTTTACTACAAGAACCAACTTGAGGCAGCGAGTTTGAAAGTTATTTAATTTGGGTTTGGGTTTGGTTTTTTGGGGTTCTTTTTAAGTCGTAAAAGCCACCAACAAAAATACTTATACATTGTTTATAATCTTTACTTATCAGGAAGGTCCAGTTGCCTAGTAGTAAGGAGTTGTGCTGTTAACTGAGCAGTTCAAAATGACCAGCTACTCCACTAAAAAAGATGGGTAGTCTCCTCTGCTGGGAATTATAGGCTCTGAAAAGTCAATGGAAGGTCAGCAATAACTCAGTTCCAACTCAACCACTCTACTTATTAGCTGTCTTATTATTTAATATATTGTATGTATGACAATAGTAAAAATAATTTGTTATCCTACTATTTTGCACATTTAACAACATATGGCAGGAAACACAGAGATGTGAAGTGAGAGTAAGTCTGGCTATGATCATTAAAGCTATATGTCAACTTGGCTGGATTGTGATTATTCATTTTTGGCAGTTATGTAATCATATAATCATCCTTTGCTTTCACGTAACACTGATTTTCCAATAACAACTTGTCTTTGGAACCCAAGCATACCTAGAAGTGAGGAATGGATAGATAAAGCATTACAAGACACTTAAGTGTTCAACATTAATATATTAGGCAAATTACACCTGTTGTTGCCTCAGTTTCCTCATGTTGTGTTGTTGTTATGTGCCATCGAGTCGTTTGCGACTCAGAGCAACCCTATGTACAAGAGCTCTAAATGCCGTTCTATCCTGTGCCAACCTCACTGTCTCAAACACATTCATTCCCACCACTGCACTCACAGAATCGATCCATCTCATCAAGGGTCTTCCTCTCCTGCAGTGTCCCTCCACTCTCCCAAACATGATGTCCCTCTCCAAGGACCAGTCCCTCCTTGCAACATGCCCAAAGTATGTCCGATAAAGCTTCAGAATCCTTGACTCCAGGGAACATTCTGGCTTCACCCTGTCCAGGACAAACCTATTTGTTCTCCTAGCAGTCCATGGTATATTCAACACTCTTCTCTTCTCCAGCACCACAACTCAAAGGCATCAATTCTCTTTCTATCATTCCTATTCACCTTCCAACTTTCCAATGCATAACACATAATTGCAAAGACTATAGCCTGAATCAGGGGCACCTTAGTCTCCAACCTGACGTTGTTGCACTTCAGTACTCTTGAGAGGTCCCTCACAGATGACTTTCCCAATGCAATTCATCTCCTGATTTCCTGGCTACTGTTACCAAGAGTGTTGACTGTGGAACCAAGTAAATGAAAACTGTTAACTATCTCAATCTCTTCACCATCCATGCTGATGCTGCCAATTGGCCCAGTGGTGAGAATCTTTGTTTTCTTGCTATTGACCTTCAATCCATATTGAAGACTGCAGTCCTTGACCTTCTACATCAAGTGCTTCAGGTCCTCCTCAGTTTCAGTGAGCATATGTAAAAAAATATTACAGTGATAAAAATAG
>NW_006399889.1:7400088-7401128 GCF_000299155.1 Elephantulus edwardii | reverse complement strand
CTGTAACTCACTAAGCACTAGGTCCCGTAAATAGAGGAGGCTAAGTGTGTCATTAAGTTAAATAAGATTTTCTAATTATTTAATAAGTATCATTGGTGATTTTTAATAGTCTCATTCACTACTGAAATCAAGAACTATATTTAAAGCTGGGACAAAAATGTGAACGTTTATTAAATGTCAGCTATGCAAAAGCATTGTACACATTATTTCACTTTATCACATAATGATGTGCTTTGCTCCCCTTTAAAGATGTAAACATTCAGACTCAAATAGCTGAATCTTTGGCCAAATAAGACCGGATACTTTTCTAGTATTAACTGCAAACTTCTAAAGTGGAATGCTGTTAAGACACACTGAAAGAATAAAAATCACATAAAAATCACTCATCTTTCATAATTAAAACATGCAAAAATACAGACTGTAACCCCATAAAGTTTTACTTCTATCTCTTCACTACTGCAATTATTGAAATTATCTAAATTCGGGACACTTTCACACGTGGGTCAAGGTAGTTCTTAGTTGGACTTAAGTCATCTCAAAATTCTCTTCCTGGAAACTCAAACTCCCATAATTATTCCTCTTGTACCAGAAAAATGACAAGCAAAAAGTTAGCCCACAGAATTGGTATGATTCAGCCCAATTTCAGTGATTTTTAAAAATAACCAATAAACATGCCAAACTCCTTGTTAGACAATCAAAGAAGGTCCTCTTACACCCTCCTGACAACCCAGAGCCCTAAAAAAAAAAAAGGACCAAAATGGGTCAGTTCCTCTACACGACTTCAGCTGTAACCAAATATTTCATCTTCATCTCCAGCAATATTTTTGAGATTGCACCCCTAACCAGGAGCTCCCTCTTCCAGACACATTTGCAAGAGAGATTTTTCAAATCCTCTCAAAAACCTTAACTGATCTTCTTTAAATGTTTTATAAAATTCACTTGTAAAACCATCTGGTCCAGGGCTTTTCTTGGTTGGAAGTTGTTGTATTACCTTTTTCAATTTCTTCTTTTGTAATGGGTCTGTTCAGATGTTCAGTTTC
>NW_006399889.1:7399008-7399988 GCF_000299155.1 Elephantulus edwardii | reverse complement strand
AAAAATGCAACAATGAATGAATGGAAATCCAAAATCTCTGTAAATGTTCATTAAAATTAATAAAATAAAATTTTTTTTAAAATAGACTCAATGGCCCTCAACAAATGAATGGATAGAAAAACTGGTATATTCACATAATGAAATACTACGCAGCACTGAAAAACAAGGAACTCATAAAATATTACACAACATGAGTGACCCTAGAGGACATCATGCTGAGTGAAATACCTCAGTCACAAAAAAATGAATACTGTGTAATAACACTGTTATAAAACAGGACTATGATGGGGGTTGGGGAAAATTAAGAAAAGAGAATAAATAATGAACACTGCATTGGAACAGATGGAGGAAAAACTGGACTGTAGGCATTATTTTTATGACAACAGTTCAGAATAAGAGGTGCATAGCAAGATAGACTGGGAAAAGGGTGGGGGGAAGGGAGGAAATTATGTATGAATGAAATTTACAAATGAATTTTTTTAAGTGAACTGGAGGGTAGAGAGTAAAATGTAACCTTGAATAAATAAAAAATCAACTTTTCTGTAAGCTTTCGTTAAAATGACAATAAAAACTATTTTTTATCTTCTACTTCACTTATTCTGTTTTCCATCTCTTCACCTCTATTTGTATGTCCCTCAATCATGTTGACAGCATCAGAAACCTTCGATTTCATATTTTGAATTATGATTTCTTGTTTTCCCAGTGCCTCTAATGCTTCATTTGTGTTCTCTGCATTGTTTTGGACTGTTTTTTTAAGTTCCTCCTGATTTCTAACTGTAGTGTCCTGTAATTCTTCAAGTTTGTTTTTCATCCATTGAAAACATTCAATCATCTTTTTTCTAAATCTGTAAACTTCATTCAAGAAAAGTTTGGAAAAACATTAGTAGTCCTAATCCACAACATAAAGAGTCTTCCCAGTATTCTGAAAAATTTACAACCAGGAGAAGATAAAATAGATGAATGGGACCTTCTAAGAATCA
>NW_006399889.1:7390114-7398908 GCF_000299155.1 Elephantulus edwardii | reverse complement strand
CACTACAGGAGAAAATCTCTTCCCATGCGATATACAGACTCAGAAATTCACTACAGGGTTAGTTTCAATTTTATGGCAATGAATAAGACACCCTCATGAAGGAGATGTGGTGGCACAGTGGATTAAGCCTTGGGCTTCCTACCCAAAGGCTGGTGCTCTGAACCTGCCAATAACTTTCCATAAATATTTACAGCCTCAGATTGGAAACCCTTTGAGTCAGGTTTATTCTGTCCTATAAGGTTAAAATACATTGCACATGAGTCAGAACTGACTTGAAGACAGTGGAATGTATACTTTTACATGCAAATAAAAAGATTAAATTAAGATGTTTTTCTTTCAGGTTAGGCTCCCAATTCAAAACCAGTCTGGATTTTTCTACTTGCTCTCTAGAAAAAAGATGGAAATCACCTCCTCTGTGCTTTTACAGCCTCTGAAAACCCTCTGGAGAGTCAGCTATGAATTGGTTCTGACTCAACAACAACTAATGAGTGATGAATGAATAACTGTGAACTATAGTTGCCAGTAAAAGAACATAAAGTAGGCGTTGTTGTTAAGTGCCATGAAGTGGAGTACATTTTATATCCTACCCCATCCTTATCATCCTAGACACATTTGAGTCCACTGCCACAGATACTATCAATTCATCTCACTGAGGGATTCCTTTCCTTCGCTGACCCTCCCAAGATGTCCCTTTCCAAGGAATAGCTTCTCTCCTAACAACATGTCCAAAGCATAAGAAATCAAGCTTCACCATCTTTGTCTCCAAAGAATGTTCTTTGCCCTTTCTCCAAGACATATCTGTTGGAATAAAAATGAACTCGTTTGGAATTTCTCAAACTGAAAAATTCACTTTGGGGGAGGGACTGCATAACAATGAAAGAATTTTTCTTTTACTTTTCAAAGAGAAGAAGTAACTGGAGCGGAGGGGTGGGCAGGGAGAAAAGTACAACAATGAATGAATGGAAATAAAAAATCTCTGTAAATTTTCATTTAAATTAATAGTATTAATAAAAAAACTAACAAACAAACAAAAAATTCAAGCCTTGAGTTGCAATACTGAGAGACACTAAAGGAAAAATCTTGAATGATCCTAAAAACATCAGAAGAAGGTGAAGGGAATTAACAGAGTCATTATATATTAAAAAAAAAACAAAACATTGGTCAATACTAGAGTACTTCAGAAAGCAGCATATGATAAAGAGTCAAAGGTCACAAAGGAAGAAGTTCAAGTTGACTGAAAGCACTGACAAAAAAATAAGGCCTCAGGAATTGATGGGATAATGATTGTCATGTTCCAAGGAACAGATGTAGCCCTGGCTGTGCTCACCAGTCTGTGCCAGGAAATTTGGAAGACAGACTTCTGAAGGGAAGAGATCCATATTTGTTCCCATTTCCAAGAAATGTGATCCAAGGGAATGCAGAATTATCAAACAATATCATTAAAACCACATGCAAGCAAAATATTGTTGAAGAACATCCAATAAACTACACACAGATCTCTGTAAATTGTTTTAAGAGTACTGAATATTTCGTATGTGGCCAAAAGAACAAATGTAAAGAGAAGTGAAGAATGAAGGTTAGTTGAAATCTAGACTTCTTTTTGAAAATGTGGAATAATAAAAGAGAATCATCCTAAAAAACTAAAATCCCAATCAAGATGTTTGTCTTAATCAAGAAACATTAAAAAAAAGGGGTTTATAATCCAATCAGGATGCTTTTGTTTTTATTTCTAGAAAAATTAATCTATGTCACATATAAAAGGAGAGAGAGAGCACATGTTATGATGGCTTAGTGTTAAGGAACTGTGCTGCCAATGCAAAGAAAGACATGGTTCAAATCTACCAGCTCTTATTCATAGGAGGAAGAAAAGCAATCACTTTCCATGCAATTAACTGTTTTTGCCGTTGGAGGGTCATTTATGGGTCAGTTTCAACTTGAAGGTAATCAACAATGATGACTATATATGTGTGTGTGTGTACACACACACACACACATAATCTCAATAACCTGAAGGATGCAAGTGGTACAACCTTGCTTGCTAAAAGTGAAGAGGACTTGATACAGATCAAAGATTTCAGCCTTCAATATGATTCTATCTTAACATTAAGAAAACAAAAATCCTCACCTCTGGAACAACAAGCAACATAGTGACAGATGAAGGGAAAAAAAATAATTTGTCAAGGATTTAATTTCATTTGGATTCATAATCAACAACCATGATAACAGCAGTCTAGAAATCAAAACACATGTTGCACTGGGAAAATCTGTCAGTTTGAGAAAGGATTACAAAAGGATGTCAAGTTAAAGAGTAAGGTGTGCCTGATCCAAGCCATGATATTTTCAATTGCTTCCTATGCATCTGAAAGTTGGACAAACAATAAAAGTGACAGAAGAATTGATGCCTTTAAATTGTGGTTTTAGAGAAGAATATGAACTATTTCATGGACTACCAAAAGAATAAACAAGCATGTCTTGGAGGAAGTGCAGCCAGGGTGCTCCATGGAGGCAAGGAAGGCAGAACTTCATCACATGTACTGTGGGCTTGTTTTCAGAAGGAAGTCAGTTCTTGGAAAAGGACATCATGCTGGGAAAGGTAGAGACTGAGAGAAAGAAAAGATGACCTTCAACAAGATGGACTGACACAGTGACTGTAACAATGGGCTCAAGCATATTAGAAAGTGTGAAGATGGTGTAAGACAGGGCAAGGTTCAGATGTGCTGTTGATTGTTATGAGCTCTAGGTAGCTGGATAGCATCTAACAATAATATATAAGAATGGTTTGAAAGAGGGAAACAATGAGAAACTAATACTACTCTGTAAATAACTGGGTCACAAAGAGGGTAAATGTAGAAATTTTACTCAATTTTGTTCTGGTTTGGGTGGCTCAAAAAAGGTAACTGACTTATGTAGTCACAGAACTATTCAAGGTTGCACACTATTTTGTAAATCCCTTGAAAACAATTAACAATTTCCACTTTGGTACCCATACTCTCAGTATAAGAACTTAATAAATGCTAAAATCATACTTCTGCAAAATGAGCCCATAAAGTTACACATATGCTTATGGTCATCAAGTCAATTCCAACTCACAGTGGCCCTCTGGGATAGAACAGAACTGCTTTCTCCAACAGACAACTGCCAACATTTTAACTTACAGTAGAGCACTTAACCACTGTGCCACCAAGGTGTCCTAGAAATCTTAGAAATGGATAACAGAGATCTTTCCTAGATCTTGCTGTTGTCATAGCAGATACTGTCAAGTATACTACAATTCATACCAAACCTTTGAACAACAAATCAAAACTTTGCCCTATGCTGGCCATCTCTTTCATACTCAAGTCCACTGTTACAGTCACTGTATCAGTTCATCTTGGTGAAACCTTCCTATTTTTTTCTGAGCCTCCACCCTTCCCAGCATGATGTCTCTGTCCAAGTACTGGCACCTCCTGACAACATGCCCAAGTATGGGAGACAAATTTCACCATCCTTTTCTCACGGAGCACCCTGGTTGCACTTTCTTCGACAAAGATTTATTGTTCTATTGGCATTGCGTAGTGTACTGAACACTCTTTACCAACAATACTATTCAAAGGAATCATTTTTTAATTTGGTCTTCCTAATTCAGTTTCTATCTCCCACATGCATATGAAAATACTATGGCTTGGGTCAGGCACATTTTTGTCTATAATGGTTTCAAACTACTTTTAAATGCAGACAGGCTACTTAGTTAAAAAATCGTCTCTTCTTAGAATAAGCCCCTATGTAAAGTGAACTTCAGGACAGCTGCTCTGGCTAAGGAATCCGAGAGCCCTTACATAGGACTTGACTCATTTAAGGTAGTCATCCTAACCAACTTCCTCTCCGTCTAACATTTACTTTATTTCCATAAAAATCTAAACTACTAATAGTATGACTAGTTTTGTGGCTAGGAGAAAGCCAACAAAGATAACACTGAAAAGGGTATGGTTGAAGAAATCAGCAGCTAAAAACTGAGCTTTTTCACATTTATTTTTATCCCCAAATGATACAACCAAATAGAAATGCTGAGTGGATGGATATCTAAATCTGTAGGTCAGGTAAGACACCAAAACCAAAACTGCCAGTGGCAGTGAGTCTATCTCACAACAACCCACCATTCAGTTTCCCAGACTACAAATCTTAGAGAGAGGAGACTTCTTAACTCTTTCCCGCGGAAACTGCCGCCCTACTGGTTAGCAGGACAACACATTATACATGAGGCCACCAGAGTTTCTTATGTAGTGTTTATCATTCACTTTTCATTTTCACTGCTGTCAAGTTGGAACCAACTCATAGCTGGGTCCTCTAACAGCTTTTCAAAGGCTATCAACTTCATGGAAGGAGATCACCTCTCTTTCTCTTTTATAGTCCCTGGTGGATTCCACCAGAGAAGTAAGACCTTTGTGTTAGCAGTCCAAATCCCTACAGACTATGATGCTGTTGCTGTTGTTGTTAAGTGCCACTGAGTCGCAGGCGACTCACAGCGACCCTATGAAGGAGAGTCCTCGACACTTGGGTGCCTTTCATCCACTCTCCAGGTTCATAGGGTTTCCGGAGGCAAGCTATCCTGGAAGTGGTTGCCACTCCTTCTTCCAAGCTTGTTTTAATCAGGGAGCTCCACCCCACTCTCTGTCTGCATTGGGTAGCCAACCACTAATGCATTTGACACAGCAGTGTCACAGTGTTGTGCCTCACAGCAACCACAAGTGACCACAGTCATAGCAGCGCTGGGCGGAACAAACCTGGGAGAATATGGCCACCTTTTCTCCCCTCTCCCCTTTTGGGCTTGAAGCCCCCTGCTGCCTTAAACCCTAGGCCAAGCCTGGCTTGCCTGGCTCCTGGAGGCAGAGTAGTCCTTCACGTCCAAAAACTGCCACAACACCCGCACACACAGCACCATGCTCTCTCTGGCAACCAGGTCATAGCAGCCCTGGGTGGAGCAAACCTAAGAAGAACATGACCACCTTCTCTCCCCTCTTCCCCTTTTGGGCTTGAGCCCCCTGCTGCCTTAAACCCTAGGCCAAGCCTGGCTTGCCTGCCTCCTGGGTTAAATGAGATATCTGTTAAAATATTTTATAAATCAAAAGTATAGCAATGCCAATTGTTCTGCAAATGTTAACTCACCTAACATTCTTAACAACTCTGATAAAAGAACTATCATCATTCCCATGTTCTTAAACTATTACACTTCTGTCCCTAACAAGAAGGTGTGGTGGTGCAGTGGTTAAATACACTGCTGCTAATCAAAAAGTCAGCAGTCAGAATTCACTACCTTTTCTATGGAAGAAAAGATACACTCCTCTGCTTCTGTAAAGACTGTAGCTTTGGAAACCCAACGGCATAGTTCTATTGTCACTGAGTTGGACTCTACTTATGGTAATGGCTTTGGTTTCATTTTTCACTTTCTCCCATAATAAAGAATTGTGGCATAATATTTAAGCAACTAGCACATCACACCGTTGGTAATGGGAAACCTGGGATTTAAATCTAGGCTCCAAGGTCTTGCATACTATTAGGTAGCTCTGGTGGCCAAGAGGTAAAAAGTTGTACTATAACTCCAAAGGCACATGGTTCAAACCCACCAGCTGCTCTGTGAAAGAAGGATGGGCAATCTTCCTCCCATAAAATTTATTGCCTCTGAAAAGCCCAGAGGATCAGCTATGGGTCTGTTCTAACTCAAAAGTATACAACAACCACAACCTTTGGATTGGCAGTGCAATTCCTTACCACCAAGTCACCGGAGAAGCCTCATCTCACTTAACTGGAAAGGCAGTCATGCTTGGAAAGGTGGAGGGACAGTGAAGCAACGACCCTCAACTAAGTGGACTGGCACAGTGACTGCACTAACAAGTTCGAGTGTGTCAGAGATAGTGAGGATGGCAAAGGATTGAACAGGGTTCAGATCTGATGTTCAGAATTGCTATGAGTCCTATTCAACTGGACGGCACCTATTAACAAGTCACCACGCCTCCATAATAAGCCACTGGAGCTCCCACTTTTTTTTGTTTTAATCTTTACAAAGTTATCTTAGTATTAAAGATAGCTCAGGAATTCTGGTGGCTTAGGGGCAAGGAACTGTGTTGCCAACACAAAGGTATGCAGTTTGAATCCCACAGCTGTTCCATGGAAGAAAGATGGGCAATCTCTTCCCATGTGACTTACAGCACCTGAAAATACACTAGAGAATCAGCTATGAGTAGGTTCTAACACAATGACACAACAGAAGGTAAACTATAGCTATCTTCATACTAAATAATTTGGTAAAGGAAAAAAACCTGTTATGCTGCTGTAGTTAGGTGCTGCTGAGTCAAGTATCTATGAAATGTTCTGAAACCTGTCCTATCCTGTGCCATCCTCATCATTTCCAACACATTTGAGCTCATTGCCCCAGATTGTTGTCAATCCATCTGGCTAAGGGTCTTCCTGTACTTGGTCAACCTTTCACCTTTCCAAGCATGGTGTCTCTCTCCAAGGAATATTCTCTTCTAATAAAATGTCCAAAGTATACGAGATGAAACTTTGTCACCTTTGCCTCCAAGAAGTACTCTGGCTGTCCTTTCTCCAAGACTTATCTGTTCTTTCAGTAGTCCAAAGGATATTCAGTACTCTTCTCCAACACTACAGTTCAACCCCATCAATTCTTCTTCTGTCATCCTTATTGACTCTAGCTCTCAGATGCACAGCAAGTGACTGAAAAGACAACAGTCACCTTACATCACTGCTCTTCAGTAATTTGGAGAGGTTCCTGACTACAGACTTTCCCCAATGCAGTAAGTCTCCTGATATCCTGACTCCTGGAACCAAGGGTGTTGATTGTGGATCCACTAAAAGAAAATGGTTGGCAATTTCAATCTTTTCTCCATATGTTATGACATAGCCTATCAGTCCATTGGTGAGAATTTTTTTCCTTGATGTTGAGAGATTTTAAAAAATGTTAAAAGATTTTAGGAAAAAAAGGCGCAATTATAGTGGGCTAGAGTAGAAATTCTCAAGTGAGAGTTCTTTTATTATTTGTTCTTTTTTATTATTTGTTCTTCATTATTTTGTTCCCCAGGACACACTGAGCGATGTCCAGAGACTCCCCTCATCACAACTGGGAGTGAGATAGGTGCCACAGACATTTAGTGGGTAGAGTCCAAGAATGCTTCTAATCACTGGACAGGACAGGCCTGCCAACAAAGAATTATGTGGTATAAAACGTCTATGGTACTACTGTTGAGAAACCATATACTACAGTTTCAGGAAATGATTCAAGTATAACAAGTTGGATTCTGAGCTGGCCTTAAAACATGAGGGTATTGAGAAAGGAAGAACAGTATAAATAAAAGCACAAAGGCAAGAAACATGTGTTTGAAGTGGGTGGTACAGTAGGGAAAAGAACTAAGGTTAAGAAATATATCTGACTCCAATAGTCGTACGCATTCAAAAGGTCAATATCTCATATAGAAACCACATTTCTGAAATAACTGAAACCAAGGAGAATTTTAATCTACTGCTTATACAAAAAAATCTTTAAACTTTGAATAAAAAATATCCCAGGAAGTCAATATTAAATTGAAAAAAACTAAACAGCCTCAATTAGTACAAAAGGCTTGCCTTGAGTTGTGGTTGAGTACCAGAGTCGGAATCAACCCACAGCTGATGCTCCCGCACATTTGCAGAGACAGTTAATCACATGGGAAGAGACTGCCCATCTTTTTCCCCTGAGGAGCGGATGGTAGATTTGAACCAGGTGTCCTCAGTATTGCAGTGCAGCAGTAGGCCAATAGAATTCTTATGCTTTTGTAATTCTAATAAAGAATTACCTATATGACTTCAAACTGAACAATTAATCTAAAGCACAGAGGAGAATTTAAAGGAGCAGAGAATCTAAATTAATGGCCATATAACAATATGTTGTTGTTACATGCTGTTGAGTTACAAGCATTCCTAGCTGACCCTTCAGCAGGTTTTCAGAGGCTGTATATTGCATGGGAAGACAATACCTATATTTCTTTAACAGAGCAGCTGGTGGATTGGCACTGTCTGCCTTTAGGTTGGCAACAGAATTTCTGACCCCTTAAGCCACCAGAGCTCCCTAACATAAACATATAGGTAGACGAAATGAGAATAGAGATACAATGTGAAACATGTCATTAACATTACTGAATTGAATTTCATGCATAGATATTCTGAACAAATGTTACTGTATTAAAAGTCAAACTCATCCCAGCTGAATTAGAAGTGACTCATAGCTGATATATGTCAATGGGTTTCTAAGGCTATAAATCACATAGGAGATTGCTCATTGAATCCGAACTGATGCAGAGCTGATCCTCCAGCAGGTTTTCTAGAATATAAATCACATATACGAGGAGACTGTCTCCCCCTTAGAGGATCTGGTGCATCAGAACCAGTTGCCTTTGGACTGGCAGTGCAAGTCACTGTCCAGTAGACCACTAGAATTCCCTATATTTCTGTATGGTACCATCAAAAAGAAATACAAAAAGCCAAATACAGGAGGGCAAAAAAAGTAATTAGATGGGTAATAGCTGGAAGATAAAAAGTTACATAACTGGATAAAGTAGTAGAGACAGATGGCACAGGTTATTAGTTTTCTTTTGTTCTATCAATTTTAAGTATTTACAACTAATGTAATAAGGTGTAAAAACCAGAAAGCAGCAATTACTGTATTCATTACTCTATCGCTGTAACTCACTAAGCACTAGGTCCCGTAAATAGAGGAGGCTAAGTGTGTCATTAAGTTAAATAAGATTTTCTAATTATTTAATAAGTA
>NW_006399889.1:7364625-7377874 GCF_000299155.1 Elephantulus edwardii | reverse complement strand
ATGTTCATTGAAATGAAAGCTAAACAACCTAAAGAAAAAAAAAAACAACCTATTTTTTAAATAGAATCAGTGGTATCAAAGGGGTTAAAACATTTGTTGTTGGTAAGTGCCATTAGTTCTGAGCCACAGAGACCTCATGTAACAGGGTAGAATTGCTCCATAGAGATTTCTGGACTGTTTTATTTGTGGAAGAAAAACACCAGGTCTTTCTGCCACAGAGCTGCTGAGTGGGTATGACCCACCACCCTTTTAGTTAGCAGCCAGACACCTAACTCTTGGACCACCAGAATTTCCTCAAAGCTCTTCAAGCCATTGGTTTGGAATAAGAACTGGAGCTAATTCTCCAGTGTGTTTTCAGTGCTGTAAATCTCACAGAAGGAGAGTGCTTTTTTCCAAGACACTACTGGTGGATTTGAGTTTCTAGAGAGACATAGCTTTTGGGTTAGTGGCACAACTCTCTATAGACTAAGCCACTAAAGCTTCCATATAATAGTACCAAATAAGCAGTTTAGCTTCTGCCAATCAGTACCTAATTCATGTTATCTCCATGCACAATGGAAAAAAATGCTACCCCTTCTAGAGCCATCTCCATGATCAATGGATCAGACCATTCTGATACTGAGGGTTTTCACTGGATGAATTTTAGGAAGTAGATGATTGGGTCTTCCTATACCATCTAAGTCAAGAAGCTTCACTGAAGCTGCCTCATCATCACAGCACACAGGCCTCCATGGATAGAGGAATAATGACTTCTCAATAAGCACAAGGAGTTAAATTCAGTCTTCTGCAAGAAGAAAATTCTACCACTGAACCACTATTGCCTCATAAATAAAGTGTAAGTAGTCATTATAATCTGTATTGGTATAAATAAATTACAGAAAACCTTGGTAGTACAATAGTTAAATGCTTGACTGCTAACTAAAAGACCGGTATTTCAAAATACTAGCCACTCTTTGGAGGGAAAAAAACCTGGCAATCTACATACATAATAATTATAACCTAGTAAACCTGTGTGGGCAATTCTCTGTCAAATAGGGTTGCTATGAAAAAAATTGACTTGACACCACACAACACCAAAAGCATAACCTATATTAAGTTGTAAAAACCTTAGTCATTGAAAGTAATAATGTGGATTTGTATTTGCATTTTGTTGTTAGGTGCTGTCGAGTATGACTCAGTGACCCTAAGGATAACGAATGTGAACCTTGTCCTCTACCATCCTCATCACCTCTGACATACATACTTGAGCCCTTCACTTTAGTCACTGTGTCAGTCCATTGTATTGAAAGTCTTCCTCTCATTCGCTGACCCTACACCTTTGCAAGCATGATGTCCAAAATATGTGAGCCAAAGCCTCTTCATCCTTACCTCCAAGGAGCACTCATATCATATTTTGGCATTCCATGGATGTTCCACACTCTTCTCCAATATGATTCTTCTGTCATCCATTGTCCAGCTCTCAGATATATAGTAAGTGATTGAAAAGACCATGACCTGAATGAGGCTCTCCTCAGTCTACAAACTGATGTCATTGCTCCTCAGTAATATGGCGAGATCTCTGACAGCATAGTTTTCCAAAGCTATATATCTCATGATCTCCTGTCTGTTGTTATGCAGGGTGTTGATTGTGGATCCAAGTAAAATGTCTCAATCTTTTCTCCTATAATGTTGGCTACTGGTCCAGTGGAGAGGAGTTTTGTCCTCTCGACGTGCAGTGTAATTCATATTGATGGCTGTAGTCTTTGATCTTCTGCAGCAAGCCTTTCAAGTCCTCCTCACTTTCAGCAAGCAAGGTTGTTTGATCTGCATAGCACAGCTTGTTGATGACTCTTCCTCTGATCTTGCTGCCACATTTTTATATACTTAGGATACCTTCAATATTAAAAATATAACAACTATATCACATTACAAAATAACATAAATGAAAAAAGATTTCATGAAAACATTGACATGGTTACTTCTGTGTGGTAATATCCTGAACAATATTTTTGTAATTTGTACAATTTGCATTTTCCAAATATTTCAACAATGAATATGAATATTTCTTATTTGTACATTTTGTATTTTCCAAATACTTAAATAATGAATATCATTTTTGTAATTTATATTTTCCAAATATTTCAATAATGAATATTGTACATTTTCCAAATATTTTAATAATGAAAAATAAACACTGACATGATTACTTCTGTGTGGTAATATCTTGGACAATACTTTTTGTCATTTGTACATTTTATATTTTCCAAATATTTCAGTTATTAATATGAAACATTATTTCCTGCATTTTCAAAGCAGGAAAAACATAGGAATTAACAATGTATAAATAACTTACCAATAGTGCTATCCCACTTGTACATTTTTGAGAGTACAGTTAGAACAAGGCCTAACACATTGAATATATCTCATTATGACAAGTATGAAATTCCCAATAACTAAGAATAGGAGTTCAAAGCAAAATTTTCTTTAAAATCTGCTCTTGATTCACGAGCCGGCAAAATCAGGTGACAAGTTTCCTATCTCAATTTCCTGAACAATGTCTGGGACACATTATCATGACTGCCCTATATGAAAAGAGCCAGATATTTACAAAAATGTGTTTGGTTTTGCTTTATGTTCCAGTAACCAAACTGAGTTATTTTGTCACTAGCAACATGATAGTGGTCAAACTGTTTAAATTTGATCATATGTGAGCCCTGGAAATAGGGCTAACACGTATTACTTTTGATTGCATTAGCTATTTATCTTGACATAAAAGAATGACTTCATTTAAAAATACGTCTTTACTTTTTAGAGATCTTTTTCAATTAATGTGTTATAAATGTTAAAAATTTTTAAATGTCAGCTTTATAATAGTATTTCCATGTTTAACATAAATGCCCAATGTAAAAATGAAGTGAGTTTGTGTTTTGAGGTTGAATTTCTCTTCATATTCACTTAAATACCGATGTTTAACTTTCCAATATTATAGTAATTTTGAAAACTATATAAAGAATAAATAGCAATTTTACATTAAAATGCTTTAGTAATATGTTTATTTAGTAATGAAAGTTATCCAAAAACAACTGGAAGAGCACATCAACAGAACTGCCAGAAGTGCAGGCTGGGTTCAGAAGAGGCTGTGGTACTAGGGATGTTATAGCTGATGTCAGATGGATCTTGGCTGAAAGCAGAGTAACAAAGGAATGTCTGTGTTGCATTGACTATGCAAAGGTATTTGTGTGGATCACAATAAACTGTGGCTAACTGAGAAGAATGGGAATCCCAGAACATTTGATTGTGCTTATGTGAAACCTATAGTTGGATGAGGAGGCAGTCATCAGAACAGAGCAAGGAAACACTGCATGGTTCAAAACTGGGGAGGGTGTACACCAGGGATATGTCCTGTCCCCAAACTTTTTAAATCTATATGCAGACCAGATCATCTGGGAGGCTGGACTTTATGAAGAGGAATTTGGCATCAGGATTGGAGGAAGACTCATCAACAATCTGGCAGATGATACAACATTGCTTGCTAAAACTAAGGAGGACCTGAAGCACTTGCTGCAGAAGATCAAGGATTGATTGTGGCTTTCAATATGGATTGAAGTTCAACATCAAGAAAACAAAGATTTTCACCATTGGGCCATTTGGCAGCAGAATGATAAACAGTGAAGAGATTGAGATTGTTAATAGCTTTAGTTTGCTTGGCTCCGCAATCAACACTCTTGGTATCAAGCAGCTAGGATATTAAAAAACAATTTGCACTGGTAATGTCTGCTGTCAGGGACCTCACCAGAGTAGTGAAGAGCAATGATGTTAGACTAAGGTACACTTGGTCCAGGCCACGATCTTCACCATCACTTGTTATGCATCAGAAAGCTAGACAGTGACTAGAGATGATAAAAGAAGAATTGATGCCTTTGAGCTGTGGTTTTGGAGAATACTGAATGTGCCATGGACTGCCAGGAGAACAAGTAGGTATGTCCTGGAGAGGGTGAGACCAGGCTTCTCCTTGGAAGCAAGGATTCTGAAGCTTCATCTGACATTCTTCGGGCATGTTGCAAGGAGGGACCAGTCCTTGGAGAGGGACATCATGCTTGGGAGGGTGGAAGAAAAGGGCAGGAGAGGAAGACCCTGAATGAGATAGATTGACTCAGTGACTGGTGTAATGGGGGTAGGTGTGTCAGAGACAGTAAGGTTGGTTCAGGAGAAGGGAGTTCAGAGTTGTAGATAGAGTATTGAGTTGCAAGCGACTCAACAGCACATTTACAAATGCATTATTTGGTTAATTTAAAAATGTACATTTTATTCTTAGATCAATTTTATACATGTTGTTGTTATGTGCCGCCGAGTCGCCTGCGACTCATAGCGACCCTATGTACAACAGCCCTAAACTCCGCTCTGTCCTGTGCCAATCGCACTGTCTCTGACACTCCCATCCCAATTATCCCAATCACTGAATCAATCCACCTCATAGAGGGCCTTCCTCTCCTGTGCTGTCCCTCCACCCTCCCAAGCATGATGTCCCTCTCCAAGGACCGGTCTCTCCTCACAACATGTCCAAAGTATGTTAGACGGAGCCTCAGAATCTTTGCCTTCAAGGAGCCACCCAGTTTAACCCTTTTCAGGACAAATCTGTTTGTTTTCTTAGCAGTCCATGGTATTCTCAATACTCTTCTCCAGCACCACAGCTCAAAGGCATCAATTCTCCTTCTATCCTCCTTGGTCATTGTCCAACTCTCTGATGCATAACAGGTGATTGTGAAGACCATGGCCTGTATCAGACGCACGTTAGTCTCCAAAGAGACACCATTGCTCTTCAGCACTTTGGAGAGGTCCCTAACAGCAGACTTTCCCATGGCAATGCGCCTTTTAATTTCCTGGCTGCTGGTGCCAAGACTGTTGACTATGGAGTCAAGCATACGTGATGAAAAAAATTATTTTCATACTTGTTGTTGTTAAGTGCCATCAAATCAAGCAAGACTCATAGCAACCCCATGAACAAAAGACCTGAACCCTGTTCTATAATTATCATCGTTTCTCTAAGTTCATAGAGTTTCCAGAGACATGTTGTTTAGGAAGTGGATGCCACTCCGGCTTCCAAGCCTATTCATTTGGGAGCTCCATCAAACACTGTCCACCATGGGTAACCATTATGGCATTTGACACACCAGTTGTACAGCATTCAGCATCACAGCAACCCCAAGTTGCAGCAAATTGACAGACCAGTGCTATACCACTTAGAAGAATGTTGTTCCCAAACACAACACTAGGCCCAAGTGCCCAACAGACTTTTAAGTACAAAGGCCCACCCACTAGGTCCTGACTGACTCTAAACAAGAGGCTCATTGTTCACTAAATCCAGCAAATCCAATAGAATCCACCTTCCAGAATTCAAATCCTAAGAAGACTTAATATGTTCACGTTTTCAACACATGTAGGAAACATTAGTATTTATCAAATTTAGCTCCTCTTCTCCAGCCTCATAATCACTACTTTAATTCAGACTCTCATCATCTTAGATGAATTACTATTTTCACCTCTTTACTATCTTACTATGATTTCTCCCTACCTATCTCCACACTTTTGGTGAAGCTTTGTTTCACATATTTGGGCATATTGCTGGGAGAGGCAGTTCCTTGGAGAACATCATGCTTGGAAAGTGGAGGGAAAGCGCAGGAGTGCAAGGTGGATTGACACAGTGACTATAGCAATAGACTTGAGTGTGTCAGATTGTGAGGATGGCACAGGATAGGATAGGGCTCAGATCTGTTGTTCACAGGGTTGCTATGAGTTGTATTCAGCTTGGAAGCAACTAACAAACAACAGTATCTTCACACTATACAGTACTGTTGGAATGATTTTTGTAATACATTGATGTGATTATGACAATCCTCATGTATTATTTAGTGCTGTTAAAACAGAAATTAACACAATAGTGACTTTAACAGATTTGTTTTCTTACCGTTTGGGAGGCAAGAAGTCCAAATGAAGGGCTTTTTCATCTCTCTTGGCTCAGGAGGAATGTCCTTGTCTTTCTTGAGATTCTGCTCCTGACAGATCTTCATATTGTTTTGTGTCTCTTTTCCCCATTTCTCCATTACTCACTGACTGACCCATTGCTGTGGAGTTAGAAGTGATGCATAACTGAGGCTGTAAATCACACGAGGAGAGATTGCCTATCTTTTTCTCTCAGAGCAGCTGATGGATTCAAACCACTTGCCTTTGGATTGGCAGCATAGCTTCTTACCCACTAGGGCACTAGACCTCTCTTCTGCTTTATTAGTTTATCTCAAATAGATTTGAGTCTGAATACATCATACACTAATCTTTCCTAATTAAGAAGCCCTGTATAACCATAGACAGAGATTAGGATTTACAAGACGTACTTTGGAGGTGCATATGTTGGTCCTTAATCATGCTATCATTGGCAACCATAAACTGTGTAGCAGATATCCATGTTCATCAATTATGAGTTCTGCTTTCTACCAAACAGTTCAGACAAGTTCCTTGTCACTATATAGTGAAAAAAAATTAAAAATCACATATTCATCTTTTAAAGCCTTATCAGAAACATTTAATATCCACATTTTAAGAGATACTCTGGTGCTGACACAATATATATTCTCTAAGACAATGGACTTTCTAGTTCTCCCTTCATCAACATTCTCTTCAAGGAAATATAGGCTTTTACTACTCATTCATTGCCCTTTAGTCAGAACCAACTCATATAATTGACTTTCCAGCAGGTTTTTTGGCAGCTGTATGTCACATCGGAGGATTTGTCCATCTTTTTCTCTCAGAGCCAATGGTGGATTTGAAACTCCAGAGGGGCCCAACACCACCTTTGTGTTAGCAGCACAACTCCCTCCTGACTGCAGCACCTGGACTCCTCCTACTATTCACTCTCATTGTCATTGAGTCAGAGCTGACTCATGACTCATAGCCGATGCTCCACCCGTTTTTTTCTGGTATAAATTGCAAGATTGTAAATTGCCTGGGAAGAGATTGCCAGTCTTTCCCCCATGGAGCTGTTGGTGGATTCAACCCAATCAACTTTAGGTTAGCACGAACTCCCTCTTTTACTATTGTTGTTATTATATGCCATCAAGTTGCCTGTGACTTAGACACTTTAAAACCTTTGTAGCCTCCACCCAAGACCCACTTCTAAAACCTCTTTTTCATTTTAGGTGTCTATTAGAACAACCCCCTATTCCCAGTACCAAATTCTAAGTTATCCTACTACCTCCCTCATTCATATCCAGTTGGAACTGATTCATAGCTGAGCCTCCAATGGGTTTTGAGAGGCTGTAAATATCTGGGAGGCTGGGCTCTATGACAAGAAATGGGCATCAGGATTGGAGAAAGACTTATTAACAATCTTCATTATGCAGATGGCATAACCTCAACATTAAGACAAGAAAGTCTCTGATCAGCCACTGGGCTGATTGGCAGCATTGTGCTATATGGTGAAGAGATTGAGATTGTTCACAGCTTCAGTTTGCTTGGCTCCACAATCAACATTCTTGGTACCAGCAGCCAGGAAATTAAAAGACGAATTGCACAGGGAAAGTATTGGAGAGCAACGATGTCAGTCTGGAGAATAAGGTGAGCCTGATCCAGGCCATAGTCTTTGCAATTACTCGCTGTGCCTCAGAAAGCTAGACAATGACTAGAGATGATAGAAGGAGAACTGATGCCTTTGAGCTGTGGTGCTGGAGAAGAGTGCTGAATATACCATGGACTGCTAGAAGAACAAACAAGTTTGTCCTACAGAGGGTGAAGCCAGGCTGCTCTTTGGAGGCAAGGATTCGGAAGCTTCGTCTGACATACTGTGGACATGTTGCAAGGAGGGACCAGTCCTTGGAGAGGACTTGGGAGGGTGGAGGGACAGCACAAGACAGGAAGACCCTGGATCAGATAGATTCATTCAGTGACTGGTAATGAGGGTAGGTGTGTCAGAGACAATAAGATTGGCACAGGATAGAACAGGGTTTAGGGCTGTTGTACATAGGGTCACTATGAGTCACAGGTGACTCAATGGCACATAACAAGAACAACAATAATAAATCCCAAGAAGCAGCTGGTAGATTGCAGCCACCTGCCTTTGGGTGTATAGTGTGACTCCTTACCTACTAGGCTATCACAGCTGCTTCTTACCTAGTTTTCCTATAACAGAACTACCACAGTTAGGTGGCTTTAACAAACAAATTTATTTTTCTCATAGTTTAGGAATTCTTAAGGCTAGCTCTCAGGGAGAGGATTCTGTGTTAGCTCTGGAGGAAATGTTCTGATCTCTTCAGTTTCTGCTCTTGAGGATCCCCATGTCACTTGGCATATCTCTTTCCCATTTCTGCTTTGCTAGTTTATTTAACTCCTTTATAACTCAGAAGAAATTGAATCAAAATATACCTCAGATTAAGCTTTTCTCCTTTACAACACATTTTAAGGGATCTTACTCCATGATATTCACTTAAAATTTGCATCTGGCTCCTCAGCTATTCAATCATTCAATAAATATCAATTCCTCATATTCCTCCTATGTGTCAGGTACCATTCTATATATTAGACAGGTAAGAATAAAAGTTCTGTATGTTACAACCTTTCTGAAGTACAATTTGGGGAGATGGTTGGGACAGGAAAGATAATTAAGCAAATAATTAAAGTTAATTGTAAGATTACAAATATATGGCAAAGTCCACAGCCTTCAGAATTAAATCCTATTTTGCCATTCTTAAATTGTCTCCTTTTTACATTCCTAAATTGTCCCCTGAGTAGCCTTCAGGAGTCCTGGGGACTTGCTGCAGTACATGTTGGGCTGCTAAGGAAGAAGTCAGTGATTTGACACTATCAGGCACTTCTCAGGAGAAAGATGGATCATCTCCTCCGTAAAGAGTTGCAGCCTCCAAAACTTGACTATGAGTTGCCATGATCCAGAATTTATAACGGTGAATTTATTTGAGTCTTAGTTTTCAATACTTTTAAAGCCTCATTCTTCATCTGTTTCTCCTCACACTTTGTGCGTCCCAAACTGTCTCTGTCATCCAGCTGTTTCCATATTTCCTCATGGCTTCAGACATGCAACTCGTTCTACCTCCCATTATTTAATTTCGTCTGCATTTTACCTAATCACCCAGGTAGCATTTCTGAAAGCTTTTCTTTACTCAGTATTTGGCAAGTAATAAGCACTTAATAAATATGGGTTAATTAAATGATTGATTTGACCACCTCTGCCACAGAACTTTGTTCTAGCTATCTATTGCTGACCTCAAGTTTTGTGTCTGAAGGCAAGCAGTAATAACATCTTTTGCTTACAAATCAGGAATTTGGTCAGGGCTCAGCGGGGACAGCTTGTCTCTGCCATGGAGTGGTAGTCATCAAGGGTGGCTCAAAGTCTGGTATGACTCAACAGTGATCATTTGAAAGATCCCTCACACACATACTTGGCAATTGATGCTGGCAGTCCGCTGAGCCACAGGGACTGTCTGCCAGAACAATGACATGTGACCTCCCTAACACTGGCGTGATTCCATACAGCATATTGAATGAGTGCTAAGACAGAGCATTCCAAGACAGGGAGAGGATACAGCTAGTTTCTTATAGTCTGAGTTTGGAAATGGGCACAGTATCATTTCAGTCGAACTGGATGAGTAGTCACAGAATCTTCCCTTGATGGGGGAAGAAATAGACCACAGCTCTTGATAGAAGCAGTGTCAAAGAATTTGAGAACCATGTGGGGGTTTTTTTAAGAAAGTTTTTTTTTATTCATTTTAATGAACGTTTACAGAGATTTTGGATTTCCATTCATTCATTGTTGCATTTTTTCTCCCTGCCCACCCCCCCAGTTCAGTCTTCTAAACTGTGTAATATTATAACTTTTTACTTCTTAGTTCAAGTATTAATCTGTAAATAATATATTCCATATATGTTTGTAAAATGTAGTAAAAAATATTATTAAAATGGTATACTTTTATTATTGGCCATGAGGAAATACTAGAATCCATATTTTCACATAAGTAATTAGAACACTAGGCAAAATACATGAAACAGTTGATTTCAGACTCAAGACCAAGACCATAAGCAGCCCAAGACTGTGATCCCAGGGAGAAAGGAAATGGATTCAGGGAGCCCTGTTAATCTCTTAACTTTCTTCTCAGAGTTAGTTTCTGGATTGTGGCACAGGCAGAGGAACCAAGATGTACCTAAAGCCTTAGTGCAGTAGAGAGATAATTAATCTGTCTTTGGGAAAGCAAGAGGCTAGAATCTAGAGGACAGAATATTAATGGGGAGTTATATAGAAAAAGAACAACAAATATGTACAGGCTTTTCCTGGAAATGGAACGTTTCACTATAGGGCAAAGCTCCACAAGACCTAAGTAAAAGACTTTCAGGGAATGAACTATTTTTATGCAACTATCACATACCTATGCCAACTAATCCCTCCTCCAGAAAGGTAATTTTGTAAATATGCTACCTTAATAATTTTTCATGGCAATGTGGTAACTAAAAGAGCGTAGCAGGCCTTGTGAAAATACCTTGCAGGGGGAGGAATCAGTTGAGAAACAAACATAGAAGGCAGATGTTATTTGTGTGAAAGTATAATATTATCAGAAAGCCATAATATGAAAAAATCCAAGATGTTACAAGTCTGAGAATAATTTAAATTTATAAGGTCAGATAGGAGAGACAACACTGAATATGATGCAAGTTTAACAGCTGCCCCAAAACTTGATAACAAAAGGACAGCAGTAAGCGACCCCAAGAAAGGAGACTAGCTCTGCACCACAGAGTAATTCTTAAGAAGATTAAACTGACCAGCACATGACTACACAAAAGATAAAACTCTAAAAGGAATACTGCAAACCATAAATACTGTGATGGCGATGGCCAGCCTTCAATAAAAAATGACTAGACACATTAAGAGGCAGGAAAATGTAAAGAATAAATAGGAAGACACAGAACACAAATTTAAAAGATTTTAAGAATGAAATAAGGTGTAATGTGTTATAAATCTGGTCAATATACTCAAGAATGTCTAGAAATAGGGCCATAAAGAAGAGAGGAAAGAAAGGATATTAAAGAGTCAAGTGGCTCAACTATCATACTGAAAAGTCTGATCAAAGATTCCATAGAAAAATCCTAATCAAAATGGGGTAAAAATGTGTAACAGAATTTCAGATTCTCGTAGAAAACAGACTTTCTGGAGACATTGAAGCTTGATGAGTCTCTGAAAGCATTGTCCTAAAATAATTTTTAAATCTTAAGGCAAAATGGTCCCCTGAAGTCATCTTTAAACCAAGCATTAGGTTAGCATCATTAGAAAAGAATTGAATATTGGAGTCTTAAAGAATTCTTTCTATGTGATCAAACTGATAACTCAGCAGGGGAAACTGAAAGCTGAGGTGGGGGGCAGGTGTCAGTGAGTTTACGTTCATTGTGCGTCCTTAGCCTCTCTGGTGATTTCAATCCACCAGCCTCTCTGTGGGAGGTAAGATGGGCAATCTCCTCCTGTGAAATTTACAACTCTAGAAACCCACTGGAGGGTCAGCTATGAGTTTGAGGTATGAGCTATGAGCTATGAGGACAATAAGTTTGAGTTTTGAATGATAAAACAGTTTAGAGCAAGATATTGAGAACTCTTAATCAGCTTGGAGAATGTAATCCATATTATGTATCCAAATATGCATATAAAAGTTGCTGAACTGATGTATGTTTTGTTATACATCTATTCACCAAAAATTAAATATTTATAAAGAACTGGATATTCTAGAGAAAAAAAATACCATATCTAAAAAATTGATTTGATAGGGGTAACAGAAGATTAATTACAGCCAAAGAAAACATAAGTGATGATATGGCAGTAGCACATTAAAGAGTAAAACCTGGGAAAAGTCATAAAACCTCAGAGACTACTATAGTTCAGTGCCATCAAGTTGAGTATAACTCATAATGACCCTATGAACAACAGATCTGAACCGTGTCCTATGCTGTGCCACCCTCACTGTCTCTGATACACTTGAACCCATTGCTGCTGTCACTGTGTCAGTCTGTCTCATTGAGAGAGGATCTTCCTCTCTTTTGTTGACTCTAACCTTTCCAAGCATGGTGTCCCTTTCCAAGGAATAGCCTCTTCTCACAATATACTGAAAGTATGTCAGATGAAGCTTTTCCATCCTTGCCTCCAACAAGCACCCTGGCTGTATTTTCTCCAAGAAATATATAGTTGTGTTTTGGAAGTGCATGGGATATTCAGTGCTCATCTCCAACACCACAGCTCAAAGGCATCAATATTACTAGAGAAATAGAATTTAATACAATTATATTTACATAAGAAAAATTTAAATATATATAAAAAAATAAAGACCAGATTGAATGAAATCTGTCCTTCAGCTTATTTGAAAATGTCAGTGAACCCCAACCATGATAACCACAGAAAATAAAACCAATGCACAACATGTCTGATTGTTTAAGAATAGTAATAAAGATAAAATTCTTAAAATTACCAAAAGGAGGATGTTGTTGTTGTTGTTAAGTGCTGTCGAGTCACAGGCGACTCATAGCAACCCTATGAAGGAGAGTCCTCAACGCTTGGGTGCCTTTCATCCTCTCTCCAAGTTCATAGGGTTTCCGGAGGCAAGCTATTATGGAGTGGATACCACTCCTCCTTCCACAAAAGGAGGATAACCAAGATAAAATAACCAAGAGGGGTGAAGTGTGGGGATGGGGGAAATCACTACGGTATCAGAATTGGGTAGGGGACGAGTGAAGGTATTAGAAAAGATCCACTGGGGACCTGAAAAGATGAGGTAATAATAGGCATAGGTCAATGGCGATTAATTTTATAAAACACAATGTATATGAATGTTGGTATGAAACAGAATGTGAATGAAGGAATGGGTGAAACAAAATGTACACAAATGAGACACAATGTCTGCAAATTTTATATGCAAATTAATATAAAAAGAACCAGAAAACAAAAAGATAGGTTACACCCAGTAACAAAAATCAGATAAGATTTCTCATTAGCAACTATGCTGTTGAAGAGCCTCTACACAGAAAACTGCCATTAAAGCTCTGAAATTTAAAAACCTAGTATTCTATACTGTTGTTGTTGTTGTTATGTGCCGTTGAGTCGTTTCGGACTCATAGCGACCCTATGCACAATAGCCTTAACCCTGGTCTATCCTGCGCCAACCGCACCGCCTCTGACACACCCATCCCGATTACCCCAGTCACCGAATCAATCCATCTCATAGAGGGTCTTCCCCTC
>NW_006399889.1:7346624-7350999 GCF_000299155.1 Elephantulus edwardii | reverse complement strand
GATTATGTTTTACTTTCTGGAAGACGTCTCCTTCTGCTGTTATCCGAGGTGACCTTGCCCAGTGCCGCCTTCTCCCTCCCTCTCTGGCCGGGTTTCGCTGTGTCTGACCTGGAAGACGCCTGGAAGACGCTTTCTTCTGCTGTTATCCTAGGTGACCTTGCCCAGTGCCGCCTTCTCCCTTCCTCTCTGGCCGGGTTTCGCTGTGTCTGACCTGGATTATATGTGAATTATATACATCATAAAGCTGTTAGGAATAACTAGAACTTATATTCCTTGCAGCTATTTACAGTTAAGTTGAAATTAGGTGATCTCTTTGAAATAGGCTAGATGGTACCATAAGAAAGTTTTTTGTTGTTTTTTTTTAAAGTAAAAGTGTTAAAAACCCAAAGCCTGAGGCCATTCTTAAAAGAAATGCTCCAATCTGTTCTAACAATCTATTCTAACAAGGATTCTGGAACAGCTGTTTCTTCAGAATAACAAAAGTTGTCCATGTTTATTTTGGCAAGATGGTTTAACTTTTGATTAGGTTGGGCCAGATTTTGGTGCCAGTGTCTATAAAAAGTCTTTACACAACAATGATGGTTTAAGAGTAACTATAAACTCTCCCAGCTTATGTTAGGTCATGACTTCCATGTCCTCCCACCTCTATCTTAAAACTCCTATCTTTCCTTCTGACCACCTCATGATGACCACAGACTGGGAAACTGGATCAGCAGCACTTACCAGCTGGTCTGGGTTTATAGGGATCTTGCTGACTCAGCCTGCAGCTGGTATAGCCTGAAGGCTCTTTGAAAATGAAGAGCTCACCAAGGAATTTGCTCCTTGTCAGCATTAACCACTCAAATATTGGCCACAGCCTTTCAAGCATATTAAAATAAACTGTGGAACATTTTCAAAGTAGATGACCCCTGACTTTGAAATCACCTCAAAGTTTTTTAGCACAATGGAAAATGCCTGTGTTCACCATTAGATATTTATAAGAAGAAAAAAGCCATCTTAATTCTAAAACACATTGGACTATAATCTATGCCCATATAGGAAATTTTCTAAAACAATATTGTAAATAATGCTTTATAATGTGTTTCATTTTACATAATTGATATTTGAAATTTTATATATGTATATGTGTATATATATGTATATGTATATATATTGTTGATTGCTGTTGATTCAAGCATGACTCATAGTGATGCAAAAGACCTGAAGTCTTTCGATAACTATTGTTTCTCAAAGTTCATAGAGTTTCCAGAAGCATATTGTTTATGAAGTGGATATAATACATAATTATATGGGAGCTCTGGTGACCTAGTAGGTAAGGAGTTAAGCTGTGAACTCAAAGGCCAGTAATTCAAATCTACTAGCTGCTGGTCTTTGCAATCACTTGCTATGTGTCACAGAGAGCTGGACAATGATTAGGGAGGATAGAAGGAAAATTGATTCCTTCGAGCTGTGGTGCTGGAGAAAAGTATTGAATATACATACCATGGACTGCTAAGAAAATGAACTGGTTCATCCTGAAGAGGGTTAAACCACGATGCTCCTTAGAGGCAAGGATTCTGAAGCTTCATCTGACACACTTTGCAGACATGTTGCAATGAGGGACCAGCCCTTGGAGAGGGACGTCACGATTGGGAGAGTAGAGGGACAGCGCAAGAAAGAAAGACCCTCTATGAGGTGGATTGATTCAGTGACTGGGGTAATCAGCATAGGTGGGTCAGAGAGAGTGAGATTGGCACAGGATAGAGCAAGATTTAGGGCTGTTGTACATAGGGTAACTATGAGTTGTAGGCGACTCGACAGCCGGCACATAACAGCAAAATAACAACAGCTGTTCCACAAGAGAAAGATGGGTCGTCTTCTCTCAGTTTATAGCCTCTGAAAACCAACTGGAGGGTCAGCTATGAATTGGTTTCAACTCATGGCACATAATAACATCACGTAATACTATATGTGGTCATCCACAGCATAACGTTTCAATCATGTACATGTTCATAATCCTAAAAGGTTATAATTGAGTTTGGAAATTCTTATTGGAGAATGGGGTTTAGCAAACACAGTAACCTCTCATAAACAACACATATATGTCGTGTGTCTAGTATACAAAGAAATTTCTGTGCCTGACATTTAATTATAAAGTTCATGTATAAGAATAGCAGAAAGTAATAATAATTAAATGCCAAAGTAGACAAACTATGTTTAATAGAAACAACTGAATCTGAGAAAGAAAAGCAACCAGTAGAAGGTGAAGTGCTCAGGGAAAACCACTTAAATTTTTAAATTTGAATGTGGACTTGAAGAGTGAATAACATTTATATAGACAAGAAGGAGAGATACAAATTTGTATGAGTTTTTTTTCTTTTTTTAAAAAAAAAGAGAGAGAGAGAGAGAGGTTTGGACTACAGGGAAGCCAGGTCAGTATGTGGACAACAAACAGACTTTCTGGCTAGATCAGAGAGTTTTGATGGCATATACTAAGAAATCAAATATGAGTTAAGGTTAGAATGGAACATTTTGAATGCCAACTAGTAATCTGTTTTTACCTTAAATTTAAGGGATAATCCTTAGGTTGAGAAAATAGCCGTTTTCCCCCAGAAGTTCAGACAAGGTTGAATGTAAGACACTCTTCCAAACCTTGGCTCCCAGAATGCCTACTCTTGTTACTCACTCTCAATTATGCCATCTATGTTCCTCAACATACTTTTTCCTACCTCATAATATCGCTTTATCTATTTCCTGTTGGGCAAGAAAGTATTATTTTGCCTTTTGAAACTCTGTCTGTCTGCTTATGTCCCTTTCCCACTCTTCCTCCGAGGGACCTTGCTTCATACTATACACTGTGTTACATGGGTGATATCTCTCTCCTGACACCATGACCTCAGCAAAGAAGGAAATATAAACAAAAAACTTCTTTTGACTCTATTACATTTCAAGATAGCTCTGTATTCATATTCCTGTTCTTGACACTGAAATTGATCTGCTTCTCTTCACCATCCTCTTTTCTCAGACTCTTACCACCAACTTAGTTCTAGTCTGTTCTCTCTAGTTCTTTTTCTTTAAATGTCTTCCTGGTGGGTTGGTTTTTTTGCTTTGTTTTGTTTTTTTCTGCAATCTTGTTCATGATGGGCCCTGAAGCTGAAACCCCTTAATCTCTCTCAACCTTTTGGGATCTTTTTTTCATTCTTCAAGTTCTGTGAGAGGTTTTCTACTCACTCACACAAGTTATATTTCCTGACAGGGCTTTTCACTTCCATGGCATTTTGCAATTATTTTTCAAATTTATTTTACTCTGCATTTGAACATAGGTTTTGGACTTTACCATAGAACATCTGCTCAGTAACAGAACATGGGTTTTGGGCTTTCTTCTGTTGTACTATCTACTTTTCCAGGTATGTCCACTCCTGACAACGTACTCAAAGTATGTGAGACAATGTCTGACCTTTCTTGTGTCTACACAAGAATCTAGTGCTACATTCTGGCAGCACTCCTTCCAAAAAGAATTTTTTTAATTCCAAGGTATATCTGATACTGTTTGCCAATACTACAATCCAAAAGGATTTATTCTATTTAATCTTCCTTATTCATTGTCTTAACTCTCCCCCCCCTTTAAAATGGCATCCTTGCCTTTTAGTACTTTAAAATAACTTCCAGCAAATTTATGCAAAACAATATATGGTTTATTACTTTATGCACTCACCATGAGTGTTGATTGTAAATCCGAATAAAATTAAATCCTTGGTAACCTCAATATTTCCTCTATTTATTATGTTGGTGCTTATTGGTTCAGTTGAGAGGATTTCTACTTTTCTTTTGTTGACATGTAATCCATATTGAAGGCTCTAATCTTTGAAATCCATTCGTAAGTGCTTCAAGGTTTTTTTTTCCATTTTCACCAAGCAAAATTGTGTTATCTGTATGTTGCAGGTTTTTGTTAAATCTTCCTCCAATCCTGATGTTATTTTTGTTAGGTGCCATTGAATCACACCAATTCATCATGACCCTATAAACAACAGATCTGAATTTTGCTCTATCCTGCACCATTCTTATGATCTCTGTCATACTCAAGTCCAGTATGATAGTCAGTGTGTCAGTTAATCTTGTTGAGGATCTTCCTCTCTACTGCTGACCTTGTACCTTTCCCAGCGTGATACCTAGTTCCAAAGACTGATTCCTTCTGAAAATATGTCCAAAGTAATTGAGATGGAGTTTCATTGTCTTTATCTCTAAGAACCACTCTGGCTGCACTTCCTTTAATAAGTATTTCTACTATTTGGTCCTAAAAGCCTTCTGAGGTCCCAACTCTTCTCACGATTTCTTGGTTGTTGGAATTGACAGAAAACCTCATAAGCAGTTCCTTACTTCACCTCTACCTTGCATG
>NW_006399889.1:7341116-7346524 GCF_000299155.1 Elephantulus edwardii | reverse complement strand
CAAGATCCATCTAACATCAGCAACAATATCCCTAGTACCACGACCCCTTCTAAACCCAGCCTGGACTTCCGGCAGTTCTCTGCTGATGTGCTGTTCTAATTGTTTTTGGATGATCTTCAGCAGAAACTTGCTTGCATGTGAAATCAATGACACTGTTCTGTATACTAGCAAAGATATTTTTCAGAATTTAGATTGCAATAAAAAGTTTTTTTAAAAAAATTAGCTTGCATACAGACAATGCAGTTTAAAGAAATCCTTTCTAGCAGAATTGCACAACGTTGGAGAAATATTTTTTTTAAAATTAGACAAAAATCAGCATGATACAAATGGGAATCTGAACCCACCAAAAGGGGGTGGGAAGAGGAAAGAATATCAAAATAGTCAATGTGAGAGTAAATATACAATATTTTTTATAAGATTTCATTGTTTACCATCAAGTCAGAACCGACTCATAACTGACCCTCTGGAGGGTTTTCAGAGGCAGTAAATGGAACGAGAGGAAATTGCCCACCCTCCCGTGGAGCAGCTTGAACTGCATGCCCTTGGGATTGTAGTGCCGCTTCTTGCCACTAGGCCACCAGAGCTAGTGTAGATAACAAAAATTCATTGCTGTCAAGTCAGTGTGGACCCTTAGTTGACTCCCCATTTGTTTTCCAAGGCTTAAATAACACAGGAGGAGACTACCCATCTTTCTCCCGAAAAGCAACTGGTGGATTCAGATTGCCAGAGAATTAGCCTTTTTATTAGTGGCACGATTTCCTATGAACTGTGCCACCAGAGCACCTGGTAGATAATGTAGCTCTTTGCTTGCCATCATATTAGTTCCAGCTCATTGGCAGGTCTCCAAGGCTGTAAGACACACAGGAAAAGATGGTCCTCTGCCTTCCTTAGAGCTGCTTGTGGATTCAAATCATCAGAAAGGTATGAACTTTGGGTTAAGACCATAGCTCTCTACAGACCACCAGAGCCCCCTACATAGATGGGAGCGATATATAGGAAAACAAGAGCAGAGAGTTGTTAAATGCCAGTGTATAAAAGAATAAAAGTGTATCTAGCC
The DNA here is from genome assembly GCF_000299155.1 of Elephantulus edwardii. Taxonomy (NCBI): domain Eukaryota; kingdom Metazoa; phylum Chordata; class Mammalia; order Macroscelidea; family Macroscelididae; genus Elephantulus; species Elephantulus edwardii. Next base: position 7,345,467 of record NW_006399889.1, on the reverse strand, counting down.
ATCCTCACATTAGCTGTTGTACTTGAGCTCAGTTTTACAACATAGGCTATATTTTTAATTCATTGTTGCAGCTATTATGTCATTCCATGTCACTGAGGGTCCTCTCTTTTTTCCTATCCCATCATTTTCACCAAGGAAACTCTGATGGCTTTGTGTGTAAGGAGCTGCCAAACCAAAGTTGGGGGGAGGGGAGAATCCTAAACAGTGCTGTTAAGTGGTTCTTACAATCATAGCTACTTTCCATCATGTTTCCCAAGCATAATGGAAGGAGACTGCCCATCTTTCTCCTACAAAACAGTTGGTAGACTTGATACTTAGAAAACTCAAGGCCTTTGAGTTTAGCAGCACAACTCCTTTTGAACCTTACCACCAGAGCTCCCTAATTAAAAGCGTCACAAGAAAAAAAAATCTGTACAAAATATCTTCACTGGTGTAGTCTACCAAACATAGAATTTACATCAATTCTTAAACTCTCACAAAATTATGAGAGAACACTTAGAACTTCTTTTATAAGGTCAACATTATTTTGATACAAAAGCTAGACAAAGGTACCACAAAGAAAGAAGACTCCAGATCAATATCCCTTATGAACATATATTTTAAAAGCCACAAGCAACAAAATATATGAGCAAACCAGATCCCAAACTATATTAAAATAAATATAGCATACACTGTGGTTAAGTAGGGTTTATCTCAGGAATGAAAATGTAGTTTAATATTAGAAAATCAGTATGTTTATAGTAGAAAATGATATGTTAACATATCATTAACATAACAAAGGAAAAACATTACATTATTTTCTCAATCATGTACAAATCATTTGATAAAGGATAATACTAATTTATGATTAACAAAAATTCAATAAACTAGGAATAGAAGTTGTCATTTTTAGGTGCCGTCAGTCAACGACTCATAGTGACCCTATGAAGAACTGCTCTGAGCATTGTCCTGTCCCATGTTTTTCTCACAATCCCTGACACAGTAAAGCCCATTGCCACAGTCACCATGTCAGTCCATCTGGTCGAGGATCTTCCTCTCTTTCACCAATCCTACACCGTCCCAAACATGATGGCCTTTTCCAAGGAAAACCTCTCCTAGAAACCTGCCTAAAGAATGTGACATGAAGTTCATCACCTTTGCCTTCAAGGAGCACTTCTTTTGGCAGTCCATGAACTCTTTAACATTCTTCTCCAACATCACACTTCAAAGGCATCAATTCTTCTCTCTCCTTACTCATTGTCCAGCTCTCATGGTGAGTGAATAGTAAGATGCATAGCAAGTGCTTGGTCCTCAAACTGACGTCATTGCTCCTCAATAATTTGGAGAGGTCCCTGAGTATAGACTTTCCCTGTACTATACATCTCCTAATTTCCTATTGGTACCAAACATATTGGTTGTGGAGCCAAGTAAGCTGAAGTTGTTGACAGTCTCAATCCTTTCTCCATCCATCATGATGTGGCAAGGATTTTTGTTTTCTTGACGCTGAGATGCAATCCATATTGAAGGCTGCCATATTTAAGCTTCTGCAGCAATTGCTTCAAGTCCTCCTCATTTTCAGCAAGCAGGGTTGTGTCATCTGCATAATGAAGGTTATTGATGAGTCTTCCCCTAACCCTGATGCCACATTTTTTTCTTCGTAGAGTCCAGCTTTTCAAATAATTTGTACAACATATAGATTAAATAGAAAAAGGATACAAGAAGGGGTATCATTGCTCATGTCAAATGGATCTTGGCTGAAAGCAAATAATACCGGAAGAATGTCTATTTGTGCTTTATTGACTATGGAAAGGCATTTGACCGTGTGGATCATAACAAATTATGGCTAACATCGAGGAGATCAGGAATTCCAGAATATTTAATTGTGCTTTTGCAAAACTATACCTAGACCAAGAGACACTGTTGTGCCAACAGAGCAAAGGAACACTGCATGGTTTAAAATTAGAAAAAGTGTGCATCAGGAATAGAAGGGAAATCTGATAAAAGGCTTTTATGAACAACAAACAACTAAAATCCTGCAATAGAGATAGACAGAGAAATTCCTTGTAACTCAGCTATTCCATTGCTTGGAATATACGCCAATAAAATGAGAACTGAGGCATAAACAGAGACTTGTACACCAGTGTTTGCAGCAGCATTATTTACCATCACAAGAACATGGAAACAGCCCAGATGTTCGACCACAAACAAATGGATTGAGAAGTTGTGGTACATTCACACAATGGAATACTACACAGCAGGCAGGAACAGTGATTTTGTAAATTACTACCTCACTTGGGAGGGACTGGGGAACATTATGCTGAGTGAACTCAGTCTCATAAGGACAAATATTGTATAAAACCATTATTGTAGAATGAGTATGAGGATCCAAAGGGAGGAGGAAGATGGAAGTAAAGAGGGGGGGAGGGTGTTAATCAAAGGGCTGCACAATTTGATGGTTGAGGAGGTGAAGGAAATGGGAAGGATTTTGTGTGAGAAACAATGTATTCAAACTTGATAAATTAATCAGTATTGGTGGGGGGAAGGAATAAGATCCTCACTTCTCCCTGCTACAATTCATGGTGTAGTATTCATGCTATTCATGAGTACTGTGAGTCAAGGTGACTTATGTACAATAGGTCAAAGTGCTACTAGGTCCTACATCATACTCATAATCTCTCGTGTATGTGAATTCCCTGTTAGTGTATTTGAATCCACTGTTACAGGTATTGTGTCAGTTCATCTCAACAAGAGGCTTCTATGCCTTCATTCATCCTCTGCTTCACTAAACATGATATCCTCTCAAGCAATTTATTTCTCCTGATGTCTTGTCATAAGCAAGTGAATGGGACAGTGTTCTGTTGCAATTTATAAAGTTTTCATTGCTTAATCTTTGTAAATAGATTGCTATGGTTTTCCTCTTGGTCTGGAGTGACCACTGAAGCCTATCCATTATGAGTGACTCTGCTCATACTTGAAATACTGGTAGCATATCTTCCAACAGGATGACAACCCACACGTCACCATAGTATTACAAATTGATAGATGGGTGGTAGAAATATAAGTTTATAACATAATATATAAAGATACACCATACTAACAGCAATCAAAAGAAAGCTGGAGTAACAGAATTAATAGAAGACCAAGTCTATTTCTGAGCAAAGCATGTTGCTGAATATATATAGCATTACTTTATAATAAAAGGAGATTTAAGTAATCAAATAAGCATAACAATCATACGTAGGTTTTGTATGTAATAATAGAACTCCAAAATGCATGAAACAAACTTAGATGAAACTACAATGAAAAGTAGAAAACTCTGTAGTCTATAGTTGGAAATTTCAACTCTCCTATCTCATTGTTGATAGGAAAAATAGAAAGGGAAAAAAAGAACACAGAAGACTTGAATAAAACTGTCATCCAAATTGACTTAATTGAAATGTACAGAAATTTCAGTTAAGCAAAACCTGGACACCTTCTTTTCAAATGCTCACGGCATATTTACCTAGGTATACTTTATTCTAGGTCATAACACCAGTTGAAATAAGTTGAAAAAGATTCAAATAGTCCTAAGTATATTTTCTAATGACAGTGAAATGAAATTAAAGATAACAATGTTTGAAAGTTCTCAAATACTTGGAAACTAAACAAAGCATTGTCTCAAATAGCTTGTGGCTCAAAGGAGCAATAAAAATGAAATTTACAAAGTATTATGAATGGAATAAAAAAGAAATCAAAAGCAGGTGACAATTCTGGAAGTAATAAAAAAAAGTGCTTAAAAAACAGTTAAAATGTAATATTTATCTATTTTATACAAGAATAAAAAAGTCTCAATGATCCTAGCTTTTTCCTTAAGAGACGAGAATAAGAATAGCAAATGATACTCAAAGTAAGCAAAAGAAAGGAAAAAATCAGAGTAGAAATTAATGGACAAGAAAGCAGGAAAGCAATAAGGAAAAGAAATTAAACTAAAAGCCAGGTTTTTTAAAGAACTCAGTGACTATAGCCAGACTGAAAAGGGGGAAAATGAGAAGACACAAATCATCTGTTTCAGGAATGAGAAAAGTGACATCAAGACAGATGTTATGGATATTAATAATAAGGGAACATTATCACCATCTTTATACACAAGTTCATCTAAGAATAGTAAGATTGAACAAGTTGCATTTCTATTAAAAAATTAAATTTCTGAAAAACTTTAAAAAATTAACTTTATATGACTAGAAATCTTCATTGGGGGTTACAATAGGGTGTGAAAAAATTTCAGGAAGCTGGTGTGATATACTATCTTCACTTTTTTATCTTGATGACTATCAATGTTTATCAAACTCTACATTTTAAGCAGGTATAGTTTGTTGTTGTTGTTGTTGTTGTT
>NW_006399889.1:7328277-7333105 GCF_000299155.1 Elephantulus edwardii | reverse complement strand
AAAAAAGAGGAACGAATGGGGGGAGGGTAGAGAAAATAGTGCAACAATGAATGAATGGAAACCCAAAATCTTTGTAAATGTTCATTAAAATTAAAAAAATTTAATTAAAACAAGGATGGGAGAAAAGTGAGGAAAAAATAAAAAAGGGGAAAAAAGAATTATTTGTTCTTTTAATAATCCATAGTATATTCAATCCTCTTGGAGAACACCACAATTCAAAGGTATCAGTTCTTCTTCAGTTTTTCTTATTCATTGTCCACTTTTAAGATGCATACCCAGCCCCCCCAAAAATTGAAAATACAATGACTTGGATCAGGCCTGTCAGTTAAACTGGCATTCATGTGCTTTAGCACTTTAGAGAGATCCTGAGAGAAAGGATCAGTCAGTTTGTGCCTCTGGTGGGCTGGGCATACCTTGAATATGATAAGGAGTTTGCTTACTTACACGGCCAACTATACAGAAGTTGGCAGAGAGAAACTCAAGGAAGAAAAAAGAAATGAAGCAGAAAGTCAGCTCCATCACACTGGTTGTCACACTGAAGATGGTGAGATTCCCAAAAGGGACTTTGTGGCAGATACTGGCAATAGCAGAAACTTGCTGCTAGGAATACAAATAAAAAAGCTAGGCAAAACTACTATGAAATGCAAGGAGGGACCAGTCCTTGGAGAGGGACATCATGGTTGGAAGGGTGGTGGGACAGAGAAAGACAGCAAGACCATCAATGAGATGGGTATGATACAGTGACTGGGGTAATGAGAGTAGGTGAGTCAGAGACAGTAAAGTTGGCACAGGATAGAGCAAGCTTCAGGGCTATAGTATGTAGGGTCGCTATGAGTCACAAGCAACTTGACGGCACATAACAACAACATGATCTGGGTCAGTTAGCAGTGGAGAGGCTGACAGCAGGAAATCTGAGAGACTTCCTTACAGGACTGAGAAGTCTGTCCTCAGGAGGTTGAGATCTGTCCTCAGAGAGTGGAAGGAACTGCTGATGCCAGAGTTGGTAAAAAGTTTGTAAAAATTAATGTATCCTTGACCTCCACATTTTAGGAATCACCCTTGGCTTTATCTTAATTGACAGTATTCCCCTGAAGCTAGATGGATTGTGACACTAATCCCTGGCTTACAAGGGCATGATAGAAGAGCCTTCTTGTTTGCATGGCTCAGGAGCTAAGAGGGCTGTCGTGTACTGAAGAGGAAAGAAATAAGCTCTTCACTTTAGGGGAATCTTCTCATATTTGCCTACATGCTTCCTGATCCTGGGCTTTAGTTGCAGTCTATCCAGATCCTGAATTCATAGTGTGGCTCCCTTAATAAACCACTTAAATGCAAATATGATGTATGAGTGCTGTGCGACCATTGCAACAAATTATCAGACTCTGAAGAGAAGTAGAGAGTGGAAGGGTCTGCTGATGTCAGTACTGTTAAAGAGGTTGGAGAATAAATGTATCCCTGATCTCCACTTTCTAGGAATCAACCTTACTCTGATCCTGATTGACAGTATTCCTCTGAAGTTAGATAGATTCTGACACTACCCCCCCCCCACCATGATTTCACATTAGGAGTGGGATTGCTAGGTCATGTGGTCAGGTTTTTTTTGAGGTTTGAGGAACACACTGTCTTCCATACAGCGGTACCACTTTGCATTCCAATCATCAATAAATAAGTGTTCTGATTTCCCAGAATCTTCAACTTAAAGAAAGAAAACAAACAACTTAGCTGTCTTCCAAAACCCACTATTGGTTAGCATCCAAGAGCTTTAAAGACTGTGCCATCAAGACGCTTTTTATCAGAAGACATATTGCATTGGGCAAATCTACTGTCAGGGACCTCTCCAAATTACTAAGGAGCAATGATACCAGTTAAAGACTAAGGTACGCCTAGTTCAGGCTATGCATGTCTTTCTAGTCCCTTTCTATGCATTTAAAAGCTGCACAATGAATAAGGATGACAGAAGAAGAATTGATGCCTTTGAGCTTTGGTTTTGGAGAAGAGTACTGACTATCCTATCAACTGCTAAAAGGATGAACAGACATGTCTTGGAGAAAGTGTGGCCAGAATGCTCTTTGAAAGCAAAGATGATAAAACTTCATCTTAAATACTTAGGGCATGTTGCTAGGAGAGGCTGTTTCTTGGAATGGGACATCCTAGTTGGAAAGGTGGAGGGTCAGTGACTGCAGCAATGGGCTCAAGTGTGCCGGGGAGAATGGCAGAGGATAGGACAGGGTTCAAATCTGCTGTAAATAGGGTTGCTATGAGTCATACTTGACTCAACAACACCTAACAACAACAATACCAGTAAAAGTGAAATGACATAATATTGTGGTTTTGATTTGCATCTTTCTGATAACTAGTGATGTGAAGCATCTTCTCATATATTTGGTGACCATTTGAATGTCTTGTTTGGTGAAATATCTACTCAAGTATTTGCTCATTTTATTATTAGTTATTTACCTTTTTGTAAAGTTGTTGATGCTTTATCTATATATATTGTGGTTATCAGATAGTCTCCCAGTTGGTAGCTTGTCTTTTATCTTTTTTGGTTAAATTGGTAAAGTCTTTTGATTAACAAAAGCTTTTCATTTTTATAACAGTCCATTTATTTTATCTTTTGTTGTTTGCTATTTCTGTTATTGCTTTATATAATTCATTGTTAAAACCGAAATAGCTTTCTTTTAAACATTCATTTTCTATTGTTCTTTGCTTGTTTATAATTAATTTTTATTACACCAACATTGTACACTGAAGTCTTATTCTATTAACAATAGATTTTTAGCAAATTCTTTAAGATTTTCTGATGATGTAATGTGTAAATGAACATTTCTTTCCAATTTAAATGCTTTCTAAATAGGGGTTTATAGTTTTCATGGAGGAATGCACAATGCTGGGTCTATGCTCTCAGATGTTAACTGAAATGTCAGCAGTGAGAACCCAGCAGCCAATCATGGCAGAGAGATGTAACAATCTAATCCCCTAAAACATTATAGCCTAGGAATTCCTAGAGGGAAGTTTTACTCTGTCCTTTAGGGTTGCTGTGAGTCAGGAAACTCAAAGGCAATTAAAAAAAATTAATTTTCACTGGGGTCCCGAAGTGGTACAAACAATTCTCTGGTGCTAATTAAAAGGCTAGCAGTTGGACTCCATTCAGAAGTGCTTTGGAAAAAAGATGATCTACGTCTGAAAGATCAGCTCTCGAAAACACGAGCATTGCTGTGTGTGTGCATGTACACATGACCCTCCACCAGACACTGTTAGAGAAGATGAAGCTATAGAACCCCAAATCTGCCAGTGATGGCAGTAGGTAGACTGATATTGGAAAAGTAGGAGAGTTAAGGCTGTATGATTGCTAGTGTTGGTGTTACTCATGACCACCATCACTTGCAGTCAGGTTGAGCGTGCATGGCTGCTATACCTATCATTAAGTGAAATCTTTCCCTTGGACAGTGGGAACTGAGAGAAGCTATGGGAACCATGAAGGGAAACTGGAAGGGATTGGGCCTGGGAGCACAATAGGTGGCCCAGCAAGGGATCAAGCTGGGCTGCTCTCTGGGTGGGAAAAAGGAGAGCCAATGATCTAGAAGGAGGGGGTGATGCTCTGTGTTGCCAGTATTTATTGGCAAACAATCCTTGCCATTCCACAGCTTGAAAATCCCATGAATATTATTCCTTCCCTGACATACATGGGATAGTCATGAGTTGGCATCAATGCTTTGACAAAAAGGGATAGTTTTCATCAGAGGGATAGTGGTGGTTTAGTGGTGGAATTATAGAATCTTTTATTCCAAGTGAGAGAACTGATTTGATTCCAAGCCAGTCCATCTTATGAGTAGCTACCACTAGTCTGTTAGCGGAGGTGTGTGAGCTTCAATGAAACTTTTATACTAAGATGAACCAGGAAGAAAAAGGCCCGGTGACCACTCTCTCTAAATCAGTCAACCCTGTAGATCACAGTGGTTGAATCCACAACCAGTCATGGGGCTGCAGTAACACCAGACCGTGCTTCATTCTCTTGTGAATGGGTGTCTCACACTTTCAAGTCTGTAGGAGCTAACATGGACGACTTCACTTAAACCTCACATTAACCCTGATGGCTTAGGTTTTCCTGATCCTCATTTATAGTGAGAGAACAGGCACAAGAGACTAACTTGCCTAACTTCACACAGCTAATAAGAAGGGTAGAGCTAGAAATCTGAGATTTGAATTTCTGTAATCTGACTCTAGAATTTACTTTCCCAGATGAGATGAATTAAAGGGAAAGAAGAAAAATATATTGAAAAGACAGCATGAGTATTAGAAGGAAAAAAGCAAAAAATAGAAACAAAGCAAAGAGATACAGCTGCTTCACAATTATAGGCATGACTAGGTTGCAAAGACCAAGCAGTTATGTGAAAATCAAACTGTGCAAAAATGGAGACTAATCCCATCAGATCACAAAATAGGAGATCATTGCATGACTGCCAAATAATACCATCATGTAACATCATTACAATCATATATAATCATGCGACATTATTTACATAACCATCAATCACTGAGAATCATGGCCCAGCCAAGCTGACACACAACATTAACCATTACAGCCATTATTACTTACACCTTGCACCTTGGGATTCATTACTGCTAGGCATGTAATGTTAATTAATGCTAGACATGCACAAACCAGTAAGGAAATAAAGGAGTTTGGTTTTCAGACACTAGTGATTGGAACATGGAATGTGAGGACCATGAATGTAGAAAAATTAGATATTGTTAAGGAGAAAATGGAACGCATAAATATTGACATACTAGGCATTGGTGAGATGAGATGGACCGGCATGGGGCATTTTGA
>NW_006399889.1:7326006-7327246 GCF_000299155.1 Elephantulus edwardii | reverse complement strand
GTCGAACTCGCTCAGCATTTCTTAAGCTCAAGGAACTGAAGAACAAATTCAAACCTCGAGTTCCTATAACCAAGGATGCTTTAGGCAGAGCATTAAACGATCCAGGAAATATCAAAAGAAGATGGAAAGAATATAGAGTCATTGTATCGAAAGGAATTGGCAGACACAGAAGAATTTAATGAAACAACATATGAGCAAGAGTCTATGGTGATGAAGGAAGAAGTTCAAGCTGCTTTGAAGGAAACAGCAAAAAATAAATCCCCAGGAATAGATGGTATACTAATTGACATATTTCAGCTAACAGATGTTGCCCTGGACATGCTCACCAAGTTGTGCCTAGAAATCTGGAGAACAACCACTTGACCAACTGACTGGAAGAGACCTGTATTTGTTCCCATTCCAAAGAAAGGTGACCCAATAGAGTGTGGAAACTACAGAACAATATCATTGATTTCACATGCAGGCAAGATTCTACTGAAGATTATCGAAAAACGACTGCACATCAGCAGAGAACTGCCAGAAGTCCAGGCTGGGTTTAGAAGGGGTTGTGGTACTAGGGATATTGTAGTTAATGTTAGATGAATCTTGGCTGAAAGCAGGGACTACCAGAGGAATGTCTATCTGTGCTTCATTGATTGTGCAAAGGTGTTTGACTGTGTGGACCATAACAAATTGTGGCTGACTCTGAGAAGAATGGAAATCCCAGAACACTTGATCATGCTAATGCGAAACTTTTACAGAGCAAGGTTCAAAATTGGGATGGGCGTATGCCAGGGATGTGTCCCGTCTCCATATCTTTTCAACCTGTATGAGGAGAAATGTGGGGTCAAGACTGGTGGAAGATCTATCAACAATCTGCATTATGCAGGTGACACAACCCTGCTTGCTGAAACTGAGGAGTACCTGAAGCGCTTGCTGCAGAAGGTCAGGGACTGCAGCCTTCAATATGAATTGAGGCTCAATGTTAAGAAGACAAAGATTCTCACCACTGGACCAATTGATAGCATCAGGATGGATGGTGAAGAGATTGAGATTGTTCACAGCTTTAGTCTGCTTGTCTCCACAATCGACACTCTTGGCACCAGCAGCCAGGAAATTAAAAGATGTATTGCTGCCATCTGACCCCTGGGTAGGAAAAAAAAAAAATTCCTAGGTTATCCAGAGAATTTTATCTAGGCTACTTTCTGCCACCCTCTCCCCCAGTAAACCTGAAAGCAACACCCCCAAAACCCCTCTATTT
>NW_006399889.1:7314007-7325206 GCF_000299155.1 Elephantulus edwardii | reverse complement strand
AGAGGGTTAAACCTGGCTGCTTCTTAGAGGAAAGGATTCTGAAACTTCGTCTGACATACTTTGGTCATGTTGTAAGGAGGGACAGGTCCTTGGAGAGGGATATCATGCTTGGGAGAGTGGAGGGCAGGCGCAGAAGTGGAAGGCCCTCTGTGAGGTAGATTGATTGAGTGACTGGGGCAATCGGGATGAATGTGTCAGAGACAATGAGATTGGCATGACAGAGCAGAGTTTAGAGCTGTTGTACATAGGGTTGCTATGAGTTGCAAGCGACTTGACAGTTTTGTAAACGCAAAATGTCTTCTACTGAGTTAGTTAAGTAAGTACATAGTCGGAGCCCTTGTGGTTAAAGGGTTAAGTTCTCAGATACCAACTGAAAATCAGCAGTTCAAATTTATCAGCCCCTCCATTGGAGAAAGATGCGGGAGTCTGTTGTCATAAAGATTAAAAAAAAAACCAAACAAACAAAAAAAAACCAAAAAAAAAAAACCAAACAAACCAAACTCGCTGCATAGAGCCAATTCTAAATTTCGTCACCAGTTGCTGATGGATGCCAGCTGCTGAGTTTTTAGTCAGTATTAGCTCAGCACTTAAGCATTACATCAGCATGGCTTCTTAACATAAAGATTACAGCCTTGGAAACCTTATGGGGCAGCTCTTAATCCTGTGGGGTTGTTTTGCATTGGAATAGACTCCTGATGTAGAGCTCTGGGGGCCTAGTGGGTAAGGAGTTGCTCTGCCCACTCCAGTGCATGCATTTCAAATACACTGATTGCTCTACTAGAGAAAGATGGACAATCTCCTCCTGTGAGACTTACAGCCTCTGAAAGCTCCTGGAGGGTCAGTTATGGGTTAGGTCAGGTCAGACTCCAGCTCACATAACAATAACAGAGGCTGATGTGAGAACTCTGGTGGCACAGTCTCTGTTGAGTTGTGCTAACACAATAACTTCATATTTCTTTTGGTTTGGGTTTACAGCACTAACAGCGACAAGTGGCAGTGGTTTTGATATTGTGTTTTCTTACCAGTGGAATGCTTTCTTGTCAGTCCAGTATTTGGATGGTTGGAAACTCAAATTCAATCTCATCTTTGCTATCTTGCCTTTTTTTTTGCTCCAGCTTTCCTATAACATCCAACACACCAAGTTGCATTTCAAATTCATGTTCTTAGAACACTAGGATAAGTCTTGGCCGAGCTGTGGTTGGTAGGCTACTTACTAACCAGCAATGTCAGCTGGTTGGAACCTACAAATTACTTTTCCTATAGGGTGTCTTTGAGTTGGAATCAATTTGAATCACACAACACTGGCTGTAATTGTTGTTGCTGGGTGCCCTTAAGTCAACTATGACTCTATGAACTACAGCTCCATAACTTGCAAGATACTGCATCATCCTCACAATTTCCAACAAGCTAAAATAAAACTCATTGTCACAGTCACTGAGTTAATCTGTCTCATTGAGTTTTCCTCTCTTTTGCTGACCTTCTACTTTCCCCAGCATAATCCCCCCCGAAAAAAAGGACTAGTGCCCCTTACAACATGCCTAGATGTATATGAGATGATATTTCACCATTCTAGCTTCCAAAAGGCACCCCAGTTGCCCTTTCTCCAAGATCGTTAGCTGCAGTAGAATCCACAATCTTTCTTTACTCACCTGCCCGACTGGCTAGTAAAAATGAACTGGGCACACTTCTTTTTCAGAAGCTTTTAAGAATGAGTCTTCAATGGGAAGATGTCACTAGCTATCTACTAAAGCCAGAAATACTTTTATGAAAGGGTAAGCGGGACAGGGCAACGCCAAGTGTAGGTGCGTTTTGTCTGTCGCTATTAAAGGCGCGAGAAAGGCTTTCATGTCAGGGCGCAGGACGTGCGGGACACCTTTCTAGAAGTGGTTCGTACAATTAGCCAGGCTGGTACCTTGTCTGCAGAGCGCAATTCACACCGCCAGTGGTAAATCACCACAGGGGTTAGCTGTCCGTGCCCCCCGCCCAGGCCCGCGGGACCAGCTCCCGCCCGCGCGCGCTCCCGAGGGGCGGGGGCGGGGCTATCGGCGGCCGGGGGCGCCCGCTCCTCCCCCTCGGAGCGACCGGCTGGCGGCACCGAGCCCCCTGCGCGCGGCACATGGGGCGCCTGACGGAGGAGGCGGCAGCCGGCAGCGGCGCTTCAGCTGCGCGCTCGGCCGGGCCCCCTCCCACTCCCCTTCCCCTCTCTTCCACCTCCCCCGGGTGCGCGGCCACCATGGCGTCCAGCGAGGAGGACGGCACCAACGGCGGCGCCTCAGAGGCCAGTGAGGAGAGGGAGGTCACCGGCAAGAGGAGGCGTCTCGGTTTCTTGGCTACTACTTGGCTCATCCTTTACAACATCGCCATGACTGCGGGGTACGTGCACCCCTAAAGTCCCACACCACACTCAGGCCCTTCCAGCTCCGCTGTCTCCCATATTGCAGACTGGGAGAGGGGGCTCGGCGGCGGGGAGCGCCGGGCTCAGGAGGGGCGCACGAGGCAGGGCGCACAGGGGCGCGCATGGGGCCGGGCAGTGAGGCCGGGGGGGCACAGGCTGCGGCCGTGGGGGAGGGGTGCGGGCGGCGGCGGGGTGAATGGGCGGGCGGGGGGGCGGGCGGGCCGCTCGCTGGGCATTGCCTAATACGGTGCACGGCGTGGCGCGGCGGCCGCGGGGCGCAGGCCGGAGGTTAAGTATAGACCCGGGCAGGAATGCGGGGCCGACCCGCCGGGGAGGCGGCCTCGCCGGGCGCCCCGGGCCTCGCTGCCTCCGGCTGCAGCTGAAGAAACGCCTGGGTCCGGCCTCTGAGCCCCCAGCTGTCCGGCCAGTGGCTCAAATCTGTTTCCCAGCCTCCTGCACTGGGAGTTTCCTTTCCTCTTACGGCAGATTTGCTGGCTGAATTTACCTGATTATTAATTTCACCGCCCTTTTTGAAAAAAGAAGCAATGGTAGATCCCAAGCTTCTTATTTGGGACAGTTTTTAGAGAACTTTACCTTGTCAGAGCTTGGCGCTGGTGTCCAGCATCTTAACTGACACATGCTCCATTACAGATATCGTGTACTTATGTTTCTGGCTTTGAATATGCCTTACAAGTTAAGGTTACACAATGACTATCGCTCTTCAAAGAGCTGTCAAAGTGACTTCTGTGTCAACTGCTTTTTGGAACCTTGGGGGAAATGTACTGCCTTCTCTAAGTGGCACTGCATTTTAAAAGAGTTGTTGTCGTTGGCGCGCGATATGTTATTAATCTGTACAAACATATTTCAACCACCAAAAGAAAAAGAACTTTTGGAAAAGAATGCAATTGAGGCGTCACAGATCGTTTTTGTTTTACGATTTAAAAATTTCCTGAGGGCTTACAGGAAAAATATGATTGACAAAAATGTAATCAATGATGTGACACAGTGTGTGAGTATTGTGGGAGAAGATGGCCCATTTTTCTCTTGGAGCAGCTGGTAGATTAGGACTACCTGTCTTTGAACTGACTGGCTTAACTCCTTGTCCCCTAGCCCACCAGAGCGTCATTTCAAGATGGTGGTGAGTTTGATTAGCAGCCCAGCACTTAACCTGTTACACTACCAGGACTATGTATGTATGTATGGTTGGTTTTTTTTAGGTACCATCAAGTTTAATACGAATCATAGCAATCCACTGAACACCAAGCCAGAACAGAACTCCAGCCTATCCTGTGCCATCTTCATCATCTCTGACACATTTGAAGCCATTGCTGTAGTCATTGTGTCAATCCATCTTGCTGGGAATCTTCTGCCTTTTGTTAACCCTCTGTCTTTTCAAGTATAATGTCCCCTTTCCAAGGAATAGCCTCTTCTAGCACCATGCTCAATGTATAAGAGATGAAGCTTCGCCATGCTGGCTTCAAAGGAACTCTGGCTGGCTGCACTTTTCTCAAGTCATATCTGTGGTCTAAAGAGTTTATGGTTCAAAATGGCTTTCCTAGCCATTGAATTTGACTGCCTTGTGGATGGCCAGGAATATGCTATTAGAGGGATGTTAGCCTATTCACAATAGGATTGGCTAGTCTAACCATTAAATTGAGTGGATCCAGCAGCAGGAAGAAGAACCTCATCACTAGAAAAGAGCAAGCAAGAGAATGCAACTAGTCCTTCAGGACCAGAGCAACAGCCGTAGCACCTGAAACAGAGGACCAGAGATCCAACATAAGATGAAGCAGACCCTTGGGACTGCTACTCCCAGTGGAACCAGAGACAAGAGCCTTTGCCCAAGTTTGTTGAATAACTGGAGGAATGGTGCAGTGGGGTAGTGTTGGTGGGTGGTGTGAGAGCTGTAATTGGCAGAACACAGAACTTTGTGACACTGGTGTAAACCCAAGAGGCTCAAAGCTGAGGTTCCTACAAGAACATTTCAGCAGCTGTCACTAAGTGACAATATTCTGCTGTTAACCTGGATTATAACCTCTTGACTTACCCAGTATGGCTCAATGTAGTGTATGAACTATCATGTTGGATTTTGGACCCAGGAAAGCAGTGAGAGATTTGTGTTGAGATGAGTAGAAAGAGGTTCAGGAACGTGGGGACATATTTGACCTCATGGGAATTGATTTTGTGTTGTTGATGCTGTTGACAGGGACATTTCCCCTTTGTGAAGATGGTAGAATGCAGATATGGCTGTCCTCATGCTGCGCTTGTTCTTTTTACATTGTTCTTTTGGAAGTCCATGGGATATTTAGTATTATTCTCCAACATTACAACTCAGAGGCATCAATTCTTCTCTCCGCCTTATTCATTGTCTAACTAACTCTCAGATACATAGCAGAAAATTGAAAAGACCATGACTTGAATCAGGTGCACCTTAGTCTCAAACTGAGATCTTTGCTCTTTCATATTTTAGAGAGGTCCCTGAGAGCAGACTTGCCCAATGCAGTGTGTCTCTTGATATCCTGACTGCTGGTACCAGTCAGGAGATTAACTGGTTGATTGTTGATCCAAGCAAGATGACAACTTCAGTCCTTTCTCTGCCTCTCATGATGTTACATTTTGAGCCAGTGGTGAGGATATTTTTTTTTTCTTGAGGTTAAGTTGTGATCTCACTCTCTTCTTTGTGTTTTCAAGCTTTATTTATACCATTTTTACCCTCTCCTAGCAACTTACTGCTCACCCTGGACTTGCCCTAACTTTATTTTTTGCTAAATACTCTGCCTTTATTAGCAAGAAACCTTCTATTTCCCCCTTTTATTCTAAGACAAGGGTTATGAAAATGGAACAATCCAAGTAGCTAACTCTTTGGAAGCTTTCTAGGGGAATTGGGATTCAAGAAAAGGTTTGAATTTGCACATAAAGAGTGAATTTCAAGTGAAGTAAATTCTAGAAAATTGTTGTTGTTGTTGTTGATTGCCATCAAGGCTAGCATGACTCATAGAGACCCCATGAACAAAAGGTCTGAAGCCCTTCCACAATCATTGCCATTTATCAAAGTTCACAGAGTTTCCAGACGCATGCTGTTTAGGAAGCAGATGCCACTCCTGGAGATACAAATAAACCTGGTGTATTCTTCATGATTTATATTCGGTGTTATTAGGGACAAAATATTAAATATTTTAAGAGACTGTATGTTGAAATTGAAACAAGTGTATGTATACACTTAGCGAAATGTACTACAAAGGATTAGCTGGGATACTTTTTGCATATTCCTAAATTTAATCTGCTTATTTCACTGGATTTTGGAGTATTTTTAAATGGTTTTGAAAACAGAAAAATCATAATTAAAAAAACATCATAAATATAAAGGAAAATAACCCACTTTGTCTAATTGTTTAGACGTAAGCACTTTTCCCACCTCTAAGATAACTTATTTTAAAAAAATTATTTTATATTGGTTTGCTTACAAAGTTTGGATACATTGTGTTTCACACTATCCTTCATTCACATTAAGTATAACTTTTTAAGGATAGGAATGGTTAAGCACTCAACTGATAATCTCCCCAAAAAGTCAGTGGTTCAGACTTACCAGACTTACCAGCCACAGCAGAAGGAACTCCTCCCACGTTTCGACTTGAAAACATAATTCAGTCCTGTGAGGATTACTGTAAATTTGACTTTGAACTGACTAGAGGCATGAACTAAACTTTTTATTTTATTTCTTACTGTGTTTCCTATTTGTATCTAACTTCTTTCTGACTTTCACTCAAATCTGCATTCCTAGTAGACGTTTCCTTGGCCGTCTTTATTCAAATTGCATTCCCACACTGCTGATCCACCTTGGCTCCGACTATTTATTCAGGGGCCTCGTGGTATAGTGTTTTATGTATTGTGCTGCTAACAGAAATGTTGGTAGATTGAGTCCACCAACCACACTGCAAGAGAAATGAATAGTCTCCTGTGGTAAAGATTTATGGACTCAGAAACTTGATGGAGGGTGGCTTTGAGTCAGAACTGACTCGAGCACTGTGGATTGTTTGGTTTTTTTAAAAGCCATTTATTGTCATCTAAGTGTAACACATTTTATTAATTTGTATTGTTTTATTGCCTGCATTAGAATATAAGGTCCATGGAACAATGTTTGTTGAATGAGTGAAAGAAAAACACATATATCACAGCATATAGTTACACTATCTACTTTATTACAGATTCTAACTTTATTTAATAGTCTTTCAAGCATTTTTAATACTTTTTACAACTTTACTTTCTCTAAGTTATATTCTATGGAATTTATGTTCACTGATGAAATCATGAGTAGTCAGAACAGAGCAGGGAAACACTGCATGGTTCAGGATCAGGAAAAGTGTGCATCTAGGATACATCCTATTTCCCTATCTTTTCAATATATATACAGAACAGATTATCAGGATTGGAGGAAGACTCATCAACCCGTGTTAATGCAGATGACACAGACTTGCTTGCTGAAACTGAGGAGGACCGAAGACATTTACTGCAGAAGGCCAAAGACTGTAGTCTTATATGGATTGAAGCGCAACATCAAGAAAACAAATATTCTCACCGTTAGGCTAATTGGCAGCTTCACAATAGATAGAGAAGAGATTGAGATTGTTAACAACTTCAGCTTGCTTGGTTCCACAGTCAACACTTGTGGTACCAGCAGTGGGAAATCAAAAGACTAATTGCATTGGGAAAATCTGCTGTCAGGGACCTCTCAAGATGATTGAAGAGCAAAGATGTCAGTCTAGAGACTGAGAAATGCCTGATCCAGGCAATGATCTTTGCAAGTACTTGCTGTGCATCAGAGAGCTGGAAAATCACTAAGGATGATAAAAGAATTACTGATGTCTTTGGTTTGTGGTTCTGAAAAAAAGTGTTGAACATACTGTGGACTGCCAGGAGAACAAACAGGTAGTCCTAGAGAGGGTGAAACCAAGCTGCTCCCTGGAGGCAAGGATTTTGAAGCTCTATCTCACAAACTGGGCATGTGGCTGGGAGTGACCAGTCCTTGGAGAAGAACATCATGCTTGGAAGGATAGAGGGAGAGTGCCGAAAAGGCAGACACTGGATGAGATGGATCGACTCAGTGACTTCAGAAGTCAGAGACAATGAGATTAGCTCAGGATAGGGCAAGGTTCAGAGCTGTTATACATAGGGTCACTATGAGTCACAGGTGTTTTCTACTACAATGACGACGACAACAGTGACGATTTGTTTTATTGAATTCTTCATGACAAATTCCCATGAGTAGAATTAATTACACATTTCAAGATACAATGATTTTTTAAAACTTTTTATAGTATTTCAATGAATGTTTACTATATTCATAATTTGTTCTAAGATTAGTAGCAGACCAGTTACAAAATTGCAGAATCAGCAGTGTCCCAGATACCTGATTTTCTTTATAGCTTCATGATTTCCAGCATCTACAGCCCCTCCTTCATTTAGTTTCCTCACTCCTCTATGTTTCCTGGGTTTGGTGGTTTGCTGGAAGGTCTTCAAGAGACTCAGGTCTCTTAGGGAAACTATTCATGTGACTGAAGGTGTGCAGGTAGGGGACTGGCAAGTGTTGTAGACTATCAGTTGCAGTGTAGCTGGGCAGTGGGCATCCTACAAAGAGTGAAATCCCATGAGTTTATATAAGTCTCTTTAGGGTGGGACTTGTATTCATTCTCTCTCCTTAATACAGTAAATTTGGAAGCAGGAGTGGCATCCACTTCCTAAACAACATGCCGCTGGAAACACTATGAACTTTGATAAATGCCGATAGTTCTAGAAAGGCTTCAGGCCTTTTGTTCATAGGGTCGCTATGAGTTGTGCTCAACTTAATGGCAATCAACAACAATACAGTAAATATTTTAAAAAATAAACAGTTAATCATTGGCTAGGAAAGACATTTTGAGCATTAAACTTGTGATAACAGATTTACAGAGTAAATTGGTATTCCATTCCACTCTGCATACATATTTTGTTTTATGATATAGACTACAATCCCCTTACTATATTCTTATTCCTTATACTATTTTTCTATTATTCTTGTGTTCATTCATCTTTTCGTCCTTTCCCTTCTTTCTTCCTGAGTTTCTTTCTTGGGCAAATTGTCCTTGTAATTGTGTGTCATTGAACATTTTAAAGGCTGCATACTTCCTTCGTGTTATTGTTCATCTTCTATGGTTTATTGTTCATATTCTATTCCTTTTTCAGGGGACACTTGCAGTTTGTAGCAAGTTGCACTGCTAACCCAAAAGTTTGGATTTCTAGAGATTTGTATCCACCTCAGGTTTCTTGGAAGAAAGATGGACAGTCTCCTTTCATTGCAGTATTACAGCCTCGGAAATCTGATGGAGGTTTGCTGATTTGTAACACAGAGTTGAGTTGATTGCCTGTGGGTTGAAACACAAGGATGAGGCCATTTCAGGCTCAAAGGGCAACTAAGTGCCTTAGTCTCAGGGTTTACCAGTCTTCATCAAACCATAAGTCTGATAGAATTACTCCTTTAAAGACTTTAGGATTTATAAGGTGCTTGCTCATAATAGATTGTTGATTAGTAAAGTAAGCCTTTCTTTTTCTCTTTGCTTTTCAATACTTTTTAGTGTGTTAAGTGCATTGTTCTAGGTCAACTGTGGGTTATAGGATAAGTCTTATCTTGGAAGACATATAACTCAGGTTGTCTACATATAAACAGCAATTGTAATAAAAGAGAATGAAGTAAGTATTCCACAGAGATGTTTTACAGGAAAGTTAAGAACCAGAGAAAGCTTTGTGGGGGAAGCCTTAACATTTAAATGGAGCGTGTTGAAAGATGCATGGGATTTATTTGGAAGAGATGAAGAAATAGCAGAAGTGGATCTATCAACTTTCGAGACCTTTTGTGGAAAACAAATGTGCCTAACGTATAGGATTGGAAATGAAGGTGGATGGGTAACTTGAACATTGCACCAGTTCTTAAATGCACTAGCACATTTGGGGTTTAGTCTATAAACAGTATAGAGGGATATCACCTAAAGGCTGTACTCAACTATTTTTCTCTCTCTTTCCTCCTCTTCCTCCTTTTTTCCATCTCCCGCTCCTGCTTGTTAACCTCAGACAAGTTACACTTAACCAGTCTGTCCCTTAGTTTTTACAATCTGTAAGACTTGAACAACTGCTTTGCTAGACTATTACAATGCATGCATGGGAAAAGGAATGATATATGAAGTGTCTGAACTTTTATGCTTGTCACATGGTAGTAGATGTTTTAAAATGTTAGTTCCTTTCCCTAGTGGTTTAAAGGAGAACTCAGCTTCTTGCAGAAATAGAAACTATTCAGGATCATTATTCAATAAAAATAATGTAACTTAGTAGGACATCAAGCCCGAGTGTCTATAAGGAAATTCCCCAAAATGTTAAGTTACAGTCACATGTCATTTAGCTAAAAAATATTTCCATATAGCTCTTTTACAATTTGCTTCTCCATTAGTTCCTCTGTGATAGATATCTGTTATAGACATTTAGGTGGTAGAATGGGAATCCCAGAACACTTAATTGTGCTCATGTGAAACCCACACTTACTAGATCAGGAAGCAGTGGTATGAACAAAGCAAGGGAATACTGCATGCCTTCTCATCAGGAAAGGTGTATATTAGGACCGAATCCTTTCTCCATACCTCCTCAGTTAGTACACAGAACAAATAATTTGAAAAGCTGGACTATATGAAGAAGAATGTGCTTTAGGATTGGAGGAAGATTCGTCAACAACTTGCATTATGCAGGTGACACAACCTTGCTTTCTGAAAGTGAGTAGGACTTGAAAGACTTGCTGCAGAGGATCAAAGATTACAGCCTTCAATATGGGCTTCATTTTAGCACAATCCTCACCACTAGGCAAATAGGCACCATCATGGTAGATGAACAAGAAATAGAAGTTGTAAATGACTTCATTTTGTGTGGATCCACAGTCAACAGCTTTGGCACCAGGAGCGAAGAAATTAAAAGATAGCCTTGGCAAAGTCTGCTGTTAGAGACCTCTTCAACATGCTGCAGAGCATAGATGTCAATTTGAAGATCAAGGTGTGTCTGATTCAAGTCATGATCTTTCCAGTCACTTGCTATGCCTATAAAAGTTGGACAGTGAATATGGAGGACAACAGAAGAATCATTGTCTTTGAGTTATGGTGCTGAAGTAGAATTCTGACTATCCCTGCCAAAAAATCCAAACAAGTATGTCTCGGAAAAAGAGCAGGCTGGGTGCTCCTTGGAGACAAGGGTAATGGCACTTTGTCTGACATGTTTCGGGCATATTATTAGGAGTGGCTACTAGCACTTGGAAAAAGGACATAATGCTTGGAAAGGTGGAGGGTCAGTGAAGGAGAGGAAGACCCTCAAAGAGATAATTTGACACAGTGACTGTAATGGGGGGCTTGAGTGTGTAAGAGATGAGGAGAATGGGACAGGATAGGACAGAGTTCAGATTCACTATTCATAGGGTCACTGAGTCATTGACTGGATGGCACTTAACAACAAAACCAACAAGATAGTTAACATATTTACTTTCTCAAGAAAGTCAAACTGGTTTCCAAAATGAGTGGCATTTCGTATTCCCAACAGCAGCATAAGAAAGTTCCAGCTGCTGCCCATCCTCACCAACCCTTGGTAAGGTAAATCTTTGTTATTTTAAACATTTTAATAGGTGTATTAGGCTACATCAGTTTCAGTTTGCATTTCCCTCACTACTAATTAGGCTTCCTTTTGTTTGCTGAGTTGCCAGTTGTTTGTTGTTGTTGTTGTTGTTATGTGTCATCGAGTTGCTT
>NW_006399889.1:7310740-7313087 GCF_000299155.1 Elephantulus edwardii | reverse complement strand
GTAAATCTTTAAGAAAGTAGATTGGCTCGTATTTCACACTTGGAGCAGCTAGTGAGTTTGAACCACCAACTTCCTGATGAGCATCCAAATTTTGTAATCTTTATGTTACCAGACCCTTTGCCAGGTACATGATTTGCAGATATTTTCTCCTCGTCCATGGCTTGTCTTTTCCTTCCTTATCACTGTCTCTCAGAGCAGAAGGCCTTAATACGGATGAAATCAGATCGTAAGGTTAGTTTTCTTGTAGTGGAACACTTAAGTTTCACTCTTGAAGCATTCATCTCTTGGCTGCTAAATGAAGTCATGGATTTAATCTAGGAAGGCACTTTGGAAGTGTCAGTAAGGAATGTATAATAGTACACATTGTCTGAATGTCAAGATCATCTCTGCCACAAGCCTCCAAATGGATAAGACGAAGAAGGAAAGACAAGATTAGAGTATCATCATTTTTCAGTAATTCTTGAAATAATAGCTTTGTGCAGTAACTGCTCATATCACAGAAAGGATAACTGATACTATGTCCTCCTTGTAGAAGTGTGCAAAGCCCCTGGTTAATGTCTTTGCTAACAAAAATCACTGTAAGTTTGAGTCCACTTAAAAGTGATTTGGAAAAAAGACCTGGTAATCATCTTCTGAAAAACCCCACCCATTAAAAACAAATTCTACTGTGACACATTGTTTTGCCATGAGTTTAGTTGACATGATAGTAACTGATTTGTTTTTACAGAAGTATACAGTGTTGTTTTTGTGCCCATTTATGTAACTGACATTTTGAACTCCTATAAACAACAGAAACTTTGTCTTATAGAAGAATTATGTAGATTGTTGTGGTTGTTAAGCTCTTTTGAGCAAAACTCCTAGTGACCCTATGAATAGCTGACCTGACCCTTGCCCTATCCTGTGCCATCCTCATCATCTCTGGACAGTAGCGCCATTGCTGAAGTCACCTTGTCAGTCCATCTCATTGGGGGTCTTCCTCTCCTTTGCTTACCCTCCATCTTTCCAGGCATGATGCTGTTTTCCAAGGAATAGCCTCACCTAGTTACATGTCCAAAGTATGAAAGACGAAGCTTTGCCGTCTTTGTTTCGAAGGAGCACTTTTCCCAAGATAATAGAATTTGTTCTTTTGGCAGTCCATTCAGCACTCTTCTCCAGTACAAAAGTTCAAAGATGTTAAATCTTTTGTCATCTTTAATCATTGTCCAGCTCTCAGATTCATAGCAAGTGACTGAAAAGACCATGGCCTGAATCAAGCACTTTAGTCCTCAAACTGACATCATTGCATCTCAATAATTTGGACAGGTCCCTGACTATAGACTTTCCTGATGCGATATGTCTCCTGATCTCCTGACTGCTGGTACCAAGGGTATGGATTGTTCATCCAAGCAAAATGAAAGTATTGACAGCTTCAATTCATCTATAATAAGGTAGACTATTGTTCCTATAATGACGACCTTTGTTTTCAGAAGAGTCATATTAGGTATATCAACTAATTAGTGTGTGGATCTTATTTATGGTTTTAAAGAATTATTAGACAGTGGAGGAAATGGGAACCCTCATTAGATGTTTTGTAATGCTAAGAAATTGTTAAATATTTTTACAAGGAACAATAGTATTAGAGTTATGTTTATTAAAAAGAACTTTGTAAAGTTAAAATTGGCTTTGTAAATATATAGCAAAGCTTTTATAAATTGTAAGATGTCTGCGATTTCATTTAAAATAATCAAAGGAGTGATCAGGGATACTTGCTAACATCACAAAAAGGGTCTGATAATCTATTATATATCTATATATTCTTTAAAAAACCCCTCAAACTAAATGCCTTTGTGTTGGAACTGTCTCAAAACTAACTCACTGTTGGGTTTCTGAGGCTGTAGATGCACAGGAGGAGATTGCTCCTTTTTGTCCTGCAGGACTACTCATGGTTTTGAACCACCAGAGGTGCGGCCTTTACATTAGCAGCATAACTTCTGTGGGTTATGCCAGTATGCTAGTTGTTTATACGATGAAAGTAGATGAAGACCTAGATAAAACAGTATTGTTTGATATGGTAATTGCTGAAGCTGGTGAGGATTCATGATAATGGCAAAATGAATCCTCATTATGCCATTCTTTATACATTTGTAAAATTGGGCATTGATTGTATTTGTTATCATTCCCAAGAAAGATGATCCACCAGAATGTGGAAATTATTGAACAATATATTTAATGTTACATGCAAGCAAAAAAAAAAATTGCTGAAGACTATCCAAAAATGGTTAGAACAAGTACATCGAGAGAGAACTACCAGAAATTCAAGTTGGGTTTGGAAGAGGCTGTGACCCTTGGGATAGCATTGCTGATGTCA
>NW_006399889.1:7304557-7310640 GCF_000299155.1 Elephantulus edwardii | reverse complement strand
ATATATTTTAAAAAGTCTGTTGACTATGCAGACATTGAACATTGAACTAGGTAGATAATGACAAACTATGACTAACCTTAGAAAAATGGGAGTCCCAGAATACTTTATGCTAATATGAAACCTGTCTCGACCAAGAAGCTATTATCTGAACAGAGCAAGGGAACACTGCATGGTTTAAAATCAGGAAAAGTGTGTGTCTGGGTTGTATCCTTTTTCCATACTTATTCACTCAGTGTGCTGAACAGATAAGTTGAGAAGCTGAACTCTGTGAAGAAGAATGTGGGATCAGGATTGGAAGAAAATTCACCAAAACCTGTGGTATTGCAGAAGACACAACTTTGCATGCTGAAAAGTGAAGAGGACTTGAAATGCTTGATGCAGAAGATCAAAGACTACAGCCTCCAGTATGAATTGTATCTTAACATCAAGAAGACTTTAAATTCTCACCAATGGATTGATGAGCAACATCATATCATGATAGATGGAAAAAAGATTGAAGTCAACTATTTCATCTTACTTGGACTTATAATCAGCATCCTTCGTACCACAGTCAGGAAATCAGGAGATGTATTGCACTGGGCAAGTCTGATGTCACAGATCTCTCCAAATTACTGAGGAGAAGTGATATCTGTTTGAAGACTAAGGTACACCTGATTCAGGCCATTTTCTTTCTGATCACTTGTGTATCTGAAAGCTGGACAGTGAGTAAAGGTGAAAGAAGAATTGATGTCTTTGAACTGTGGTATTGGCGGAGAGTACTAAACATCCCATGGTCTGGTAAAAGAACATGTCTTAGTGCAGTTGGATGGATTAGCATGACAAAGCTTCATCACAGATATTTTGGGCAGGTTTGCTAGGAGAGGCTCTTCTTGGCGAAACACATCACGTTTATAAAGGTGGGGGTCAGTCAGTAAGAGAGGAAGGCCCTTGACGAGATGGATTAACACAGTGACAGCAACAGTGCGCTTAAGTCTGTCAGAGAAGAGAGAATGAACTGGATAGGACAGGGTTCAGATCTGCTGTTCACAGGATTACTATGAGTCACACTTGATTTATGGCACCTAACAGCAACAACACTTGTTGCAAATTGAATATAATGAAAATTTTAAAAGCAAAGATGAATTTAAAAAAAAATTGAAGAGGGAGATACCAATTTATTTACAGAGGAGTTAGCCTTCTAGAAATCATAGCAGAGTTCTGGGTGTTACAAATGCTAGACTATTACCTAAAAAGTTGATGGTTCAACCCCACCCACAGTTGCCTTAGAAGAAAGGCCTGGCAATCTGTTTCCAAAAGGCTGTCGACATAAATGTGGGATCATTATAAGTCAGAAACAACTCAGTGACACCTGGTTTCATTTTTCTTTCTTTTGTTAAAGACAGACAAAAAGATATTGTTCTTTTAATAAATTTTTAAGGTGGTTGTAGCCAGAGTAGCATGAGAAAAAGGCTCCTCTATTTAGTAAATCATGGAATGTATCTCATTATAGCAGTGTGCTCTTGTCTCAGTTAATTTAAGAGTTCCTTGAGGCAAGGTCTAAATACTATTTATCTCTGGTTCCCCAGATTCTAGCACATTATCTGCCTTAGCAATAAATGTTGAGCCTGGAAATGAATCCATGAATATATTAATTAATCAAGCAAGTAAGGATGCAACCTTCTACATAGGAACATACTTTTTTTTCTTCCCTAAAGAGAATCTGTTTTATCATAGATCTCATCCAATTTTTAGAAATAGCCCTGGCATGTTTTAAAGAAACAGAACTCACCAGAAAAGAATTTCTGATTGCAGAGGTGTTAATTGCTTTTGGAATTTTTGCTTGTTTTATTATGATAAAACTGATAGATGGAAGAATGCCAAAGCTTGTTGAATATAGACCTGTTAGGAAACCTTTGATTCTCATCCTTGTAATGACAAGCTTGGGAAGTGAGCTCTGATTAGCGTAGTTCCTAATGATAGTTGCTGAAAAATATATTGGAGATTAGACTAAATGTGAATGATTCTGTGGTCCTTTCTAGTTCCAGAATCTTTTAAAATATTTTCTTTCCAGCAAGTAGTAGCATTATTGTTGAGCAGTATCAAGATATACGAGATTATTTGGTGCAATACTGCCACCTATGGTGCAAGAATATAATTTGTACTGTTACAGTGTACAAATTGAATTGCATAGTGCTACTTAAAAATGTAGAAAACTTGTCATTTAAATGAGTCCCCTGATGAATTCTTTGGAAGATTAATACCTGCCTCTTATATTTTGAAAAAATTTACTAAAATTTGGTTATAAAACAGACAATTACCTTCAGAAAATGGGAATGAAAACATCTTATTAAGAAGCCCTGGTTGCTTACAGTAGTTAAGCCGTTGAGTGCTGACTGAAAGTTTGATGGTTCAGACTCACTCATGAGCTGTTCTTCAGAGAGAGATGTGACTGTCTTCTTCAGTAAAGATTGACAGCAAAGGAATGCTGTGGAGGATTTTCTACTCTGTCATATGGAGTTGATAGGTATGGGTTGCAGTGGATTTCAAGGCTATGAGTTTTTGTTTATTGTACTTTTTATTGTGTTACAGCAAGTATGGAAACTTTAGCATTGAGAATAATGAAATGGCATTTTAAATCTGGAAGGGACCAGAAATAGCCTGATGAACACTCCAGGATCAGCCCGGCTCAGAATTCAGTGTTAGTGCTTAGTTGAATCACCAGTAAATCCATTAAAAAGTTGTGGAAAGAGAGTAAGATTGAAGTTTAGATACCCTGATTGTTGTTCTACCATAACTTTATTCTAAAACTTAAGGTACAACTTACTGTCTGTGGAAGGTGTTTTTCTCCTCTGAACCAGTGTCCTTCAGACTTTTGGATAGCCTACTATTATTTATGAAATTATTTGGGCATGTAAACTCTGTGCCTTTTAAAACTGCATTTGTGATTTAAATGCACGAATATCAGTAGCTGGTATTGCAGAGCACAATATTTCTTTAGAGTCATACAGAACAGCATGGTGTTTTAAGAACATAGACTTATAGCTTAGGTCCAAGCTGACTGGCTATGTGACTCTGCTTGAGTCCTCATGTGTGGAAAAGGATAATAGTAATCTTACGGTTATTATGATAATTAGCTGCTAATATGTTGAGAACAGTGTGTAGGGCATAGAAAATCCTCTGAAAGCATACCTATAATTATAATTATGATTATCATTAATATATTTATATTTCAGAAGTCTTTGTAATAGCATCAGTAATTTACCTGACTTATCAAATCTAAAAAGAAAGTCATTGTTCTTACTTCACTGTATGCAGAGGAGTAGCAGAAGTTCCAGGAATGGAAGTTCTATTTCTGCCACTTCTGCTTCTTAATTGGGAGAAAAAGAGCATCAGCAAAATAGAGGAGGACCCTCTGAAAGATGGATTGACACAGTCATGACCACAGTGGGTTTGAGTTAAGACAGAGATCATGAGGATGGTACAGAAAAAGGCAAGGTTCATATCTGTTTTTCATAGGGTCACTGTGAGGCACAGTCGACTCCATGGTATCTACATAAAACAGCAATATTTGTTTTTTTCTTTATTATTATTATTAAATTTAATGAAAATTTACAGAGATTTTGGATTTCCATTCATTCATTAACAACAATATTTCTTAATTTGTCTTTTTCAGTCATTGATTTTTTTTAGTAAGAATCTGTCTTGTTATTTGTCTAATTTATAAGGGTTGGCTAGCTAATAAGTTGAAACTGTATAATAATTAAATTCATAAACCTCTTTACTAGATACTGTGGAGACTATTATCTAAAAGAACTCAGGTAAGTAATCGTTCCAATTAGCGTTTCTCAGTGGTTTGAAGCCAGATGCCTCTGTGCAGGTGGAAGACAGGCAGCCTTGGAAACTTTATGGACTATCCTGCTCTGTCTGTAGGGTCACTGTGAATCAGAAAATAACCTGATGGCAGTAGGTTTATTATTGTTAAAGTTTAAAAAGGTTAAATTTGGAAAAAAAAATTAAAATTTTCATAATTTTTTTAAAAACACACCCAAAGTATGTGAGATGAAATTGCACTATCCTTTCTTTTTAAGTAGGTCTCTGGTTAGTTGTCACTAAACAGTAACAATGTTGGGCCACAAAAGGATATTACTCTCATCATTCAGTGTTATCCAGTCAACTGTGACTCCAAGAGATCAAATTTACACAAAGTGAAAACAAACAAAAACCACTTCTTATCACTGAGTCAATTTTTCAGTAGAGTGAGAACGTGTGACTTAGTATTTTAATTCACAGGAAAGGATCTGTATTTGTTACACAAATGTAAGCTGAACAATGAGAAAAATACTCTTTTTACATTCTTTTTTAAAACAGAGAATAGGCACGTTTGACTGTATGTGGAGGGTGGAGTTCCACTTTGTGTAAATTTGATCTCTTGGAGTCACAGTTGACTGGATAACACTGAACGATGACAGTAATATCCTTTTGTGGCCCAACATTGTTACTGTTTAGTGACAACTAACCAGAGACTTAAAAAGAAAGGATAGTGCAATTTCATCTCATATACTTTGGGCATGTTTTTAAAAAAAGGTCAAGTCCCTGAACTGCCCAGAAAAGTAGAGGATCATCAATGAAGAAAACAACTCTTTTCTTTTTTTTAACAAGTCTGTTTTTTAATTTTATATTGGTTTCATATACATTGTGTTTCATCCATGTACATTGTGTTTTACATACTCCGTCATTCACATTGTGGTTCATACAATCATTCATACACATTGTGTTTTATAAAAATCAGTCACCATTTTTATACTGAAATCGCAGAAAATAATGATAAAGATTCCTTCAATATCATATACATTTGAGATCAGAGACTCCCCACCCCCTTCCCCCATCCACTTCACTGACTTACTGGAAATTGTTATCCTCTCTGTCCATTCAGAGTACAGTTTGGAGTAAATTTGTCTCAGCTGTTGTGTATGAGGGCACTCTGGTTGTGTAGTCTGTAGGGACTGATGTGGCTAACCTAAAGTGTCTCCCTGGCAGTGTGAACCCACCAGCAGCTCTTCTGAACAAATATGGGCTGTCTCGTCCTATGCAATTTACAGCCTCAGAAACCCACTGTTGGCTCAAGAGATCAATACTAGAAATCATAGTCAAGATTTCTTTAATAGAATTAAAAAAAAACATTAAAAGACATTTCTTTGTATTGTTTTGTGAAATTCTTCCAGTAAAATTACGTCTTAGCAAATTTGTGGTTAGAACCAAATGCCAATGAGTTGATTCTGCTTCATTGGGATCCTACAATACAGAATGGAGCGGTCCCACCAGGTTTCCAAGCCTTTGTGGAAGTTAGACTGCCACATCTTTCTTTTGAGGAGTAGCAGGCCTGGTAGATTAGAAGGACCAACCATTTCGTTAGCAGCTGAGCACTTAGCCACATTGTCCCTCCAATTCCTAGAGAAGACAGCTCTTAATGAAATGGATTGACACTGTGACTCACCAGTGGGCACAGCTGAAATTGTGAGTTTGGTACAGGATCAGATGCTATAAATCAAAGCCAACTTGATGGTATCTAACAACAATATTACAATTAATTGATGATTGTCTTGGTTATTTAAACTCAAAACTCAGCTCATTTCTGTCAAGTTGGAACCAGCTCATAGACAACCCTCCAGCGAATTTTCAGAGCTTGTAAATTGCAAAAGTGATTGCCCACTTTTTTCTTGTGGAGCAGCTGGTGGATTTGAACTGCAAGCCTTTGGATTAACAGTGAAACACTCCACGCACTAGGCCAATGATTGTAAGAATTTACACTTGGAGAGGGACATCATATTTGGGAGAGTGGAGGGATGGCACAGGAGAGGAAGATCCTTGATGAGATGGATCAATTCTGTGATTGTGTGGGGTGGGGTCGTGGGAATGAGTGTATCAGAGACAGCGAAGTTGGCACAAGATAGAACAGTGTTTAGGGCTCTTGTACATTGGGTCGCTATGAGTCACAAGGAACTCAATGGCACATAACAACAACACAACATGTTGTTGTTATGTGCCGTCAAGTCGCCTGCGACTCATAGCAACCCTATGTACAACAGCCCTAAACTCCGCTCTGT